>NC_089589.1:53841341-54141341 GCF_019320115.1 Miscanthus floridulus | reverse complement strand
AGAGAAGATTAGTAGCCACCGGCCACAATAGTGTATTTTTAATTTTTACTAAAACTTGAGGATCATCATAATACTGACAAATGACAATGTAAGAAGAATAATATAAATGCAAGGATTATTTCTACTCAGCAGATATTTATTCCCAAAAAAATGAAATTGGATGAATCGAAGTCTCACTAATTAAACAAACAAGTGCAAGGCTGCAAGCATACAATGAAAGAAGAGCATTAGAGTGTAAACTGACCGATAAAGATGAACTGTAATGGATTAACATATCTATAATCATTATTGCCACTTATTTTTCAAACACTTCAGTATGTAAGAGCATTGCCCAACACCAAAAAAAATCACTGAACATGGTCAGAGTGTAATCATCAACTGTACAAGCCACACTAAAACCCAAAAGGACAAATCATGACAAAAGGCAATATTATTAGAACAGGCACTCACATTCAAAACCACATTCTGCTGAATACCAGTGACATAAGTTTTTTTCAGCAAAGAATGCATAGTACCAGCATAACAGGAACCCCATACATTGCATTGACTCTTAGAGAAATTTCAGAGGAAGCCTGGCTATTGGGCATGGCTTCGGGTTAAGGCACTAGAGGAGTCTAGGGCTTCTATTTAGGCAGCTTTGGGTCATTTTTTTCTCTTCTGAATGTAACAGAGAACCAACCAGGGTCGGCTTGTATTGGGAGCTAAATTCTTTTTCTTAATAAGAACATGTGTGGCTCCTGCATATATGCCGAAAAAAAGCATACCAGGGAACAAATAGATTGTAGTGATTTAGCCATTTAAAGGACGCCTAATATGCAGTTCATGATTTCTAAATGCATCATAGCTCTTCGCAAACTGGTGATCACTACATTCGAGATAATGATCAGCTGTTAAGGTAAACTGAACCCAGAAGAGACTATTGAAATTTGGGAGCCTAAAAAATATTTAGTACTCCGCTACACATCTGCACTCCGCTACACATCGATTTATTTAGTACTTCTTCCATTTTTTTTGTTCTAGCAAAATTAACCTTATCTGAAGTGTATATGCACCCTGTTCAAAATGCACATCTACAATTCTCTTTATTTCCAGTTTTGCTGCTACCCTTTGGTGTCAGTATAGTGTCACTGAACTAAATAAGAAAGATATTGTAGTAGTCAGCTGTGGAGTCAGCAAAAAAAAAGCATGGTGCTGGGAAGGGGTAACAAAAAAATTGCATCAGCTAATGTCTTTGGAACTATAAACAGATTGTTCATCGGCAGGAAATTAAACGCCTTCTGTCTGAAGACATGATTGTTCATTGGCACCAAATTAAATGTCTTCTGTCTTAACCAATTGCTGCAGGCTTGATTTACTGTCAAATGCTGCAGGCTTGATTTACTGTCAAATGACAGTTGACGCCAAAGCCTCTCAGTCCAGTTTCCTTTTCTCTTCATTTTTCACAGCAAAAACCCATCTTAATATATGTGAATTTAGAAGCTGAACACAAATCTCTGATTTTTAACAACATTTTCATTTTTCCTCGTTTGACATCAATTTTGTAACCTACCTACTGTAGGCTTTAGTTTCTTATGAAACATATGTGAATTTAGAAGCTAAACACAAATCTCAGATATCTTTACCATTCTAAAAAATCTCTCCATCAAAGGTCTGAAACTAAAATACATATCATTTGGTTCAGGCCCCTACTCTCAAGTCTCAAAGTATTACTACTATGTACTCGATCAAAAATACCGGCTTGGATGAACAAGATCCGTTTGGTTCAACAAACAAGCACCTAACACAGGTTGATTCATATCATTAACTAGCTTAGCTACTGTGGGTATTGCAATAGAGAAGTTTGACTAAGAAATTGTGAGACACGGAACATCGCACGAAGCT
Organism: Miscanthus floridulus; assembly: GCF_019320115.1. Taxonomy (NCBI): domain Eukaryota; kingdom Viridiplantae; phylum Streptophyta; class Magnoliopsida; order Poales; family Poaceae; genus Miscanthus; species Miscanthus floridulus. Next base: position 54,139,460 of record NC_089589.1, on the reverse strand, counting down.
TACCTCTGTGTTTAGCCGTGGACTAGGCCACTTCACCGCCGATCCGTACCTCACTAGATCGTCCTCGCTCGTGCCGTCCGAGACGAACCCAGTTTGTCGTCGATCTTGACGTCTCCTGCCTGGCGCGCCCTTGCGCGGATGAGGTCGTAGATCCGGCTCGAGCGCTTGCTTCAGGCCTCCGTCGACTCCGTCGGCGAGGTGAGCAGCCGTCAAGGAGTAGTTGGGGGAAGGGGAGGGACCGGCGGGGTGAGTTGGGGGCGGTGGCTGCGGGAGGGTGAGCAGCCGTCGAAGAAGAAACCCTCCCCTTGCGGTCGCGCCGGGTGCGGGGCGCCAGGAGCCTGCGTCGTCGGCGTGCGGGGGCGGGACGCTGGGGGCCTGGCGCGGGGCGCGGGGAGCCTGCATCGTCGGCGCGCGGGGGCCGGGTGCGGGACGCCGAGCGCTGGGGGCTAGTGTGGGCGGGCGTGGGCGCGGGACTGGCGGCGGAAACCCTAGGCGTGCGTGGCAGCCTGATGGCGTCGGAGGAAGAAGACAACGCCCAGACTAGATGACTCCCGTGCGCCCTCCTTTTTATACTCGGGACTATTTGTAGGGGTGGTTTCTGATCCAGCCACCCCTACAAATGCATTTGTAGGGGCGGTTCCTGATCCAACCGCCCCTATAAATATTTTCCATTTTTTTAAATTGTAATTTCTATATTTTTTATATCATAAAAACACAAAGTAATATAAAAAATTATGTATATGCACAAATATAATATTTTGTATTATTATATATATGAAGAAATATATATATAAACAATTTTAGTCAAAACAATATAGAAAACAAAAAAAAACAAAAATTAAAATTTTGAAATTTAAAACTTCGACTATAATTTTATGACATTAAATGAAATAAAATGAAAATATTGTAAACATAAAAGTTGTATAACTCATCAATATGTACAACTTTTATTTTGGTCATCTTGTCATGTGACTTTGTTTGAACGATTCAAATTTTGAAATTCAAACAATTTTAACTTGAAACAATATTTTAAAAGAGTAAATGATTTTAGATGAAAAACTAATGAATACCAAAGTTGTAGAACTCATCAATATGTACAACTTTTATTCTGATCATATTTTCATTTGACCAAATTTGAATAGTTGAAATTTTGAATTTCACTAAATGACAACTTCAAACAAGATTTTGAAACATTAAATGATTTCAACAATAAAAGTCGTGAACATAAAAGTTGTTGAACTCCTCACTATCTACAACTTTTATTTTGGTCACTTGTTCATGTAACAAAGTATTAGTAAACATTGTTCATAAATTCACATATGACTCATAGTTTCATGAACTATACGAGAAACATGTTAATTTGTGAACAATGTTTACTATCACTTTGTCGATGAAGAAATGATCAGAATAAAACTTGTAGATCTTGATGAGTTATACAACTTTGGTATTCATCACTTTTTCAGCTGAAATCATTTAATGGTTGAAAATCTCGTTCGAACTTGTTATTTTTTTAAATTTAAAAATTTGAAGTGCTCAAACTTTGTCAAATGAAAAAATGACCAAATCAACACACTAACTTGATAGGGCAAGATTTTAGAAAATTTTAGGGAAAAAATCATCACATTTAGAGTTAGTATGAGGGAGAAAGACTAGTTACAAATTTTATCCAGAGATTAAAAAGAAAAATCACAACTGTTCATGATGATCAATGATGAACAAGTGTGATTTCTCTTTTTAATCTGTGGTTGAAACTTGTAACTAGTTTTTCTCCCTCATACTAACTCCAAATGTGATGGTTTTTTTCCCTAAAATTTTCTAAAATCATGCTCTATCATTTTAGTCTAGTCATCTATCTTTGTCACTAATTTTGAACAATTCAAATTTTAAATTTCAAAAAATGACAGCTTCAAACATGATTTTCAAACACTAAATGATTTCAGCTGTAAAGGTGATGAATATAAAAGTTGTATAACTCATCATCTCCTACTTTTATTTTGGTCATTTCTTTATTTCATAAAGTGTTAAGTGATTTCATAAAGTTTTATTAGTAATAGAGTGGATATTCAAATAGAGTCATCTGGATATTGCAAAGGGTAGTCTCACACATATGCATAAAATATAGTCTCACACACATACAAAAATATGTAGTCTTACACATGTGCATAAATATATAGTCTCACACACATGCATAAATGAAGTCTTACAAACACACACTTACACAAACACACCACGTTCAACAACTAGCTAGCCCACTGTAACGACTTTCCCCTTGACACCTTTTCGTTCCTATGGCATTATGTCTTTGGGGAGGTTCTTTTCTACAATAGTGATCTTCTTAGGAAAGTCTGTGAATAGCGGCATCTCATCATAGTTATTCTAAGCTTCAACATCGTACACGCCATCAACTCCAATAATGTGCTGTTTCCCGGAGGCAACCACGTGTTGTCTTCTTCTTCGGGGGGAGGTTACTTTGTGGGTCAGACATATAAAAAACTTGTGTGACACATGAAGCGAGCACCCAAGGGTCATCTTGGTAGCCTAGATTATCGAGGTCTAGGACTCTCAATCCGATCTCGTTCAGTTAGTGTTGTTTGATCCAGCGGCATCGAAACAGGGCCACCGTTATATCCCTTCCATAGTCAAGTTCCTATATCTCTTCAATGATGCCAAAGTATTGTATCTTTCACCCTAATCCATCGAGAGCCTCTATTCGAACGCCGTTGTTTTGGTTCATATATTTACTATCCTTTGCGTGGGTATAGTACGTATACCTATTGATGTCATAAGCATTCCAAGATGTCACTTATCTTGATGGCCCCTCCGCCAACCTACTGATGGTAATAGAGTCTATGGTTTCTCCAGGTGGTATGTTTTGGTCCTTCAACCATGTAGTTAGTCGTTGCTTGTGTTGTTTCATGACCCAATTATCCGAACGGCCATTTCAATCCCGCTATAATGATAGCCAAGTGTTCATCAATGTACGGTTGCATCAGTTGTGTACTCTGCAAGACACTGTAATGTGCCCAACTCACCTCTTTGTAATCATGGTCGATGAACACTTTTCTACCACTGGTGCCCTTCCCAGCCAGCCTACCCTTGTGACGAGAATCGGGTTTGCCAATCCCTTTTTATACTTTTAGGTACTCTTGACAGCACTCGACGACTTCTTCAGTACTGTAACCCTCTATCATGGAGCCCTCTGGGTATGCTCGATTATGCACGTATTGACTTAGAACCGACATGAACCGCTCGTAGGACCACATTTCATGCAAGTAGCAAGGGCCTAGCGCCTGTATTTGATGAACCATGTGAATCATGAGATGTGGCATTATATCAAAAAAAGCAGGAGGTAAACGCATCTCTAGTTGGTTTTGTGTCTCCACCATAAATTCATGTAGCTCACTCAGCTCTTGCTTGCCAATCGTCTTCTGTGAGATCTTCGAAAAGAAGTAGCACATGCGGGTGATGGCCATTTCCAAGAACTCTGGCTTTATAGCCCTGATTGCAATAGGTAGAAACACTGTCAGCATCACATGGCAATCGTGAGCCTTGCAGTGTGTTATTGACAAGTCCTTCATCGACACTAGCTTCTTCACATTTGCTGAAAACCTAGTCGGGACTTTGATCCCCCTCAGGAAAGTGCATATAGCTCTCTTCTTGTCTGGTGTTAGGTTGAAGCACGCCGCGGGCAGAGTGTATTTTCCATTAGCCTCAGGTACCGGGTGAAGCTGTGGCATCACGTTTAGCTGCGCCATGTCTTTCTGTGCTTTCAGACCATCCTTTGACTTGCCTATGTCCATCAAGGTAGCAATGAGACTCTCAAAGACATTCTTCTACACGTGCATAGCATCAATGGCATGGGGGACCTCCAAGTCTGGCCAATAAGGCAGATACTGAAAGAAGATCGATTGTTTCTTGAAAGGTACGCCTTCAACAGGAGGTGTGCTTCTATCTCTGTTCGTCCCATCTGGTTTTTCTTTCCATAGACGACGCGTATGTTTTTCACTATTCTGTACACGTGTTCTCTGTTATAACATCTCTCCGGAGGGGGTTCAATCTCTAGGGCATTGTCATAAAATCTAAACAACAATTTGCTGCGGTACTTGTAACTTGTCTTTAAGAAGCGTCGGTTCCTTAGGTAAACTATCTTCTTGGATGCATCCAGGTACACCCATGTAGTACCATCCAAGCAAACTAAGCATCCCGTCTTCCCTTTGACCTGTCCAGACAAAGCAAACAGCATGGGGTAATCATTGGTAGTAACAAATATTATTGCTCTACATATGAAGTCCTCCTTTCGAAACACATCGTACATCTGCTCCCCATGCCTCCATAGCCTCTCCATTTCTTGCATCAAAGGCTCGAGGAACACATCTATATCAATGCCTAGTTGTTTAAGGCTCAAAATAAGAATAGTGAGAAGATAATTTCTCTTCTGACACAACCATGTTGGGATGTTGTACATGGTCAAGATCACTGGCCATGTGCTGTGGTCGCTCATCCTCATTGAAGGGATTCATTCTATCGGTGCTCAAGCCAAACCGTACATTCCTTGGGTCATCGCTAAATTCTTTGTGCTTCTCATCAAACCTTTGCCACTAACTACAATCAGTCGGGTGTGCAATCTTATCATCATCCACCTTGCGCTCATCATCCCACCATGTCATGAGTGCGACTTCTTTAGGGTTTAGGAGACACGTCTCAAGCGGTCGGTCACTGGCAGGTACCACATTACAAGGGCAGGAATTCTTCTCTGCTTTTCATCGTTGCCTAATGGAGTGTCCTCTAGGTGCTGAGATTCTTGTACCACCTTTTTTGTACCCTTCTTATTCCTCTTTTTCCCCGTGGAGGGTTTGTCCCCACCATAAAGGTCATTGTTCTTGTATCGGCTGGCCCCATACCGGGGACATTTATCTAGTGACTTGAAGGTTTCACCATGAAAAAGTATACAGTGGTTGGGGCATGCGTGGATTTTTTCAACCCCTATTGTCAATGGACTTATGACCTTCTTCGCTTGGTATGTGTTGGCGGGAACTGAGTTTGGTTGTGGCAGCACCCATGACGGGAGATGTAATAGATCATTGAAACTATAGTCTGACCAGCCGTACTTAGCCTTCAGGATGAGCAGCTCAAGCACAAAACGTAGCAATGTCCAATGTGTCGGACATCCCTTTTCAACACCATACATAGTCTCCTTCGATGCTTTTGTTACTCTTTCCAAATTTTCTAGACCTTTCGGGCTATTTAGTAAAATCTCTAGACCAAGGGCTCGAATCATGTCCTCCAAATCATCTTCATCCCTGACACGTGCTCCACCATCATTATTGGCACCACCTTCGTCGTTACCATCCCAACCACCAGCATCACCACCTTGTTTATTACCAAACTCGAAATCCATTCGTGCATCAAGCTCTGCTGAATATTGAGACAGAGATTCTATGGTTTTGTCATCGTATTCCTCCTCATCCTCGTCGTTAACAATAACCGTTTCACCATAATGAATCCACACTGTGTAAGTCCTCAACAAATCCTCGCATAATCAAATGTGATCTGATGATAGTCACATCTATCCGTGCCATACGGTTCTTGCAATCTTTACAGGGGCAAATAATTGTATCCTTATTCTCTTTCAATGTCATTGCATGCTTTTTTGCGGCTTCAATAAATTTATCCACCTCTTCACGGAAACCTGCCTTGAACCATAACGAACTATACATCCAAGAGTTCATGTACTCCATCTTTTACAACAACAACAAAACAAACATTAAAGGACTACTTATTCAGATATATATAAAAATGAATCAAAGTAATAATTACTTGAGAATAATTGTATATACTTTAGATATATATGAATATAAATCTAATATAATTACATGAAGCATACAAACACACCATGGTAGAGGAAAATTAATTAATGGCCCATTTATCCATAAATAATTAAGATACATATTTATTGATTACAATAAACAATTTCAAAGACAACAATTTGCAACAATGATACTTTACCCAATATCTTTCATACAAACCCTAGTCCAATTTCATCAAAAATTTACAAAAATGAAATTAATAAAAAAAACCAAACCCTAGATCTAGATCCACATGCACATGAAACATCCATAAAACTAACTAATTGTTCACTAAAATCAAGAAACATAGACCAAATAAGGGTATGATCTTGTTCTCCTCCCTAATTTATCCTAGTACATTTAAAACTTAGGTCTAAATTGCTTCATAAGTAACTCAAGCACCATAGAAGAGAGAAAAAACAAAACTCTAATTACTCACTAACCAACCATTAAAACTTCAAAAAAAGTGTGGAATGGCATTTTCTTACCTTCTACAACCCCTCCACCAAAGGATTTAAGACCAAAACCTTCCCCCCTTAGTAGAGCAATTTTTGGGAGGTGCCCAAGGCCTCCCCACCTTTTTTTCATGGGTTGGAATGAGTGACCTGAGGAGGAAGAAGGTTCTGCAGCTGTTTTATATGTGGGTCATTTGTAGGGGTGGTTCGTGATTGAGCCGCCCCTACAAATCGGAGCTATGTATACGGGGGCATTTGTACGGGCGGCTCAATCACCAGCCACCCCTATAAATAGAAACTCCAGGGGCGGCTGGTGATTGAGCCGTCCCTACAAATCAGACCCCATTTGTAGGGGCGGCTCGTATCACCAGCCGACCCTGCCGTTTTATTTATAGGGGTGGCTGGTGTCTGGACACCCGAGCACGCCACTGTAGGGGCAGCTCCATCACCAGCCGCCCCTACAAAAAAATCGAACCGTTGCTAAAAAATCGTTCAAGTCATTAGGAAATTCGATTGGGAACAGTCTGTAGTACAGAATATAGAGTGGGCAATGACCGAGAAAACTACCACTATGATAACTCCGTTATTAATACTGCCATCATAGGCAAAATGAACTCAATAAAACTCAACTACTTAGGTCAGTCTCAATGGGGATTTCATAGAGTTTTATAGGCATTAAATATACTGACATAGCACTGTCTTGATGAAGAGAGAGAAGATAAAAGTTTCACGGGAGTAGAGAGAGTTTCATGGGGATAAAACTCTTCTGCACTATTTCTAAAATATAGGTGTGTTGAAAACTGGGAGATGAAACCCCCACTGAGACTGGCCTTATGTCATCACAAGACATGGAACCAAGTCCAAACCATGTCATATTGCCAATTACATTGCACGTTTTTCCCATACCATTGAAACATGGAACTGATCTCATAATATCACCCAGCCAGAAGAAACACACAAGGACAAAACTTTAGTCTTGGCAATCGGTTGTACGACCTGAAGAGATAGTTGATCCATCCAAATAGCTGAAATTAAGCTTTTCGCACCTTCAGTCCTCGAAACTGAATACTGTACAAGAGAATTAAAGAGGCACAGTTATGTTGAAATCAACTAGCTAGTAATAATTCTGTTAAGTTTCTTGTCAAAGAATAGCACACCAGGTTTTTTTTATTTCGAAAGTAATAGTATGCATGTCTGGTCAACATGAATCACATTGACTAAACTGGACCACTAAAAAATGTACAGATACTAATAAATTAAACAACTAAAGAGTGTAGCTGGTTAACTCACAGTGTGAATTTCTGGTAACCAGCTTGAGGTTAACCTGCATGAATCTACTCAAGAAACTTATGATTTCACAAACCCGAAAACCAACATTTTTGCACTTTATTTCAACTAATTTAAGGCGTTCCGATAGTTTTGGTACTCGCTCCATTTGACGATGATTTCTTCCTTCTGCTTCAGTTTTACATTCTGCGTCCTATTGAAACAAAACAATGTATATTCAACAGGGTCAATAATGGATGATACATAAAAAAATTCTCTAGAGTTGTCACTAATGTATTATGTATACATAACAAATCAAATAAAGCAGTTACTCTTGATTGAAACAAAAAATACCTGAGAAATCTGAAGAATTAGCTTCTCAAGAACAGGTGAATGTTCGAGAACGCAAACAAGTGCGCTGAGACAAATAGCTACACACCATTCATTCAGCAACAGTGTCTTTAACTTAGAAAATGTTGGGCACCCTTTCAGATCTCTTTTGAAAATGAACTGAGTAAAATGCAGAAAAGAGGTAAGAAAATGGGTATGGATGTAGGTGATGTAAGCAACTGTAACATGGGTTATGATAATCAAAGATTGCCCTTAAAATTATTTCAAGCATGGGTATATGATTTGTGGAATGTCAGAAAAACACTAAAAGGACAATAAGCTCAATTGTGGGAGTGCTAGTGAACGATGTGCTAAATGGCCAATATATTGATGGGACGCTGAACCTGAAAAAATGTGTTGCAAGCAACAAACTGAACAATTAGAACTCAGAGGATGGACGTATGCATACCGTTCCACGGTAGGCTATCAATTCCAAATACATTGCATTGGACAGACCCCCAAGAAGTACGCAACGACCTCTGTGGTCATTCGTGCCGCAACAATATGCACAAATGCCACAACAAGCACCCCCATAATCACCTCTCTTCATACAATCATCCACCAGGTCGTCAGGCCTGACAAATGCAGTGTGTAGTGATGGCATTTCAAGCAGAGGTGCTTTGCCCTCGAAATGGTTGAGCTGCAGAGAAATGAGACCAGGCATAGAAATGCAGGCCCGGATACTATTGGCAAAACAGGTGCTTATGATTCGCAGATGCTTTACGGACTGGGATAGAATCCTTAAACAGGACAGACAACCGTGTGTTATGTCGAGAACCTCCAATCCTGGACAGGTCGCAAAATCAAGGCAGTCGGCGTGAGAATCCACATAGTTGAGCTCCAGTCTTCGCAGGTGCTGGGAGATCAGAGGAGGGCGTAGATAGGTCCAGAGATTGATGATCAGTACCCGTACATTGCACAGCAAGACATGTCGGATCCAAATATGGATCTCTTCCTCGATTTCCGTTTCCAATACCTTGACACTCCCTGAAACCTCGAACTCATCTAAAGCCACGCCTGGCCCTCGAAGGAGCAGTAGGCGGTTCACGAACCTGACAAAGTCGTCGGCGCTCCGTCTCCGTGGCCCTTTCTCGGAGTGGACGATGCGCAGGCGACGCACGGACCTCCATTGGTGGCGCCAGTGCCGCGCGAGCACACACGTCTTCACCGCCTCGTCCGCCGGCAGGAAACCGAGCACGTGCCGGAGGATGCCGTCCGGCAAGGCGCTGATCCGGTCCTCCAGCGGCTCCAGGTCAGGCGCCGGCGCGCCGCCGCCACTTTCTTGGCTCTCTTGTCGCGAGGCATGCATTCCACCAAACCGGGTGTGGTGGGCGGGCGTTGCAGGGAGATATGCCCGGCACCTGCAGGAAACGAGAGGGATCTGGAACTGGAAGGACGCGGGGAAGAAGAATGCGAGGCGGCGCAGGGGGCGACGGCGAGTGGGACAGAGGGAGATGATCTTTGATCATACGGTGCGGCGGCAGCGTCTTTCTTCGGGAGGAAGGCAAGTGAAGCGCTTCATCTTCTCTGAACCCTGGAGGGCCCAAAATCGACGTGTCTTTTCTCCCTTCATGGCAAGCTAGTATGCAGCTAGCCATGTCGGCCATGAACCGGGGTGGACGACAAGTGGACACTGATGGGCCCGCCCCACCCATCGTGCCGGGATCATAGGCAAGGCACGGCCCTCGTGTTTGTGCCTTGCCAGCACAAGGTTTTAAATCTCCGGCTATAGCCTCCGCTATCTCCGGCTATAGCTGTTTGAGAAAGATTTAGCTAAGTTTTTCTATGTACAAGTTAGCCCTTAGCTGCCGCTATAGCCGGCTATAGCCTATTTTCGGACACAGAAAGCTAAATGGCATAGCCGGCTATTTAAAACCTTGGCCAGCACAGCCCAAAATATTTCGTGCCGTGCTTTAGGCCGTGCCAAAAGATATTCCATGATCTGCCCCTCAAATAGCACAGCCCAAGTCTGGGCTCTAGTTCAAACGTCCCTGCTGGACCGAACGGGGATGTTTAAAAGCCTCGCTGCCACAGATATTTAAGGGAGAGATGCCGGTATTAAATTAGCAAGAAAAAGTTTCGACGAAAATTAGGACAAACATCAAATTTGTATGCGGATAGTACAAAATTCCCACTTTTTTTCTTGAGAAACATTGGAATGTGTTACTTACAAGCTAAGCTTACAGTGTTGCAAACCAGACCCAGGGCCACGCACTATATTCGTTTCCTTTCAAAAGAGAAAAGCAATGCAACCACTCTAGGGATCCATGCACAATGGCTTTATCTCAGTCTGTGACAATTGTGACCCTTAGAAGCAACTGTATTAATAAAGCAAGGGAAAACAGGAACAGCAAAAAGATTAAGAAAGCTAGTCCCAGCATAAAAGAGCCCCATGCTAGCGTTGCACCGAAACACTGGCAAGCATTCACGCGCACGAAACTACTGCCACCATTTGACATGCCAAAGCTTCCTTTGAGCCTAAGGAAAATCTTTTCCCTTGGGTGCTATCGTTACGCGTGTGGTTCTGAGTGTGAAGTTTGCACTTCAGTCCTCAGCCTTCTTGGGCAGACACAATCCAAGGGCTCATTTTGGTGCTTGAGATTGGTTCAGACTAGGGGTTGGTTCTGCGTTCGTAAGCCATATTTTATAGTTTCACGAAGAAAGCCATATGGATAGGACGAAGTCTATTTTTAGCCTTCAAACTGTCACATGTCTAGTTTCCAACCTTGAACACCAAAACTGGACAAACATTGCCCTTCAATTTTTGCAAACCGGAAAAAATACCCGGGATACAAAATCCTGTTTTAGTTCTAGCATGTCAGTGGTTTTGCCGTGTGGACATTGATGTGGCCTTCACATGGCAGTAAGCCTCACCGTTGTAAACGTGATTAGAATACATTGTCATACATATCTTGTACAGGTGTACATAGAGCCGGGATGGCATGCAGCCAACCACACAGGCAAGATTACATGCGCTGATGGGCCGCCGCATCCACCGCGTCCGCGACGGTGGCCGTTGCACTGACCACCAGTGGGTGCACCAGGAGGGCGCGCAGGGGGGGACGTCCCCGGGTGTGGAGGCGCTGGTGCCCTGGGCATCGTCGGGCGCGGAGTGGCAGCAACGAGAGCGGATGGCGGTGATGGTGTCCGAGCCTCTGCAAACGTCGGGAATGGGCGATGCATCTTGAGGATGGACACCATATGGCGGAACTTGCCACTCAAGCCACGGAGGAGCGTGAGCACCAGCTGCCGATTGCCGATGGGGTCGCCGAACTCGGCGAGAGAGGTGGACTCGAGACGGCGATAGTAGTCGGTGATGCTTAAGGCGTCTTGGCGGAAGTTGCGGAACTGCGTTTTGAGGAGGAGCGCGCGGGACTCCCGCTGGCCGAGGAACTCGTCCTCGAGGTAGCACTAGGCACCGCGACCGTGTCGCTACCGCATCATCAGGGACTGTTGTAGACCGTTGGAGACAGTGCCATAAATCCACATCAAGACGACACAATCTGCCTGCACCCATGTCGGGCGCGAGGGGCAGGCCTCATCATCGAGAACATGGCGAGTCAGGGCATATTTGCCAAGGATGGTGAGGAACATGCAGTGCCACTTGCTGTAGGTGTTCGTGGCGTGATCGAGGACGACGGGGATGAGGGCCTTGACGTTGATGACGGCAGTGGCCTGTGCCCAAAGGGCCTCGTGGGCGCTCTCGTACGCGTCCAGCGCCGCGGTGCGGAGACGGGCCTCCTCGGCATGGCGTGCTTCTTCAGCGTGGGATTCGGCCTCAGTCATGAGGCGATGTTCTTCGACAGCCGCAGCGAGACGGCGATCTTTGGCTTCCTTGGCGGCGGCAGCGGCGTCCGCAGCAGCGTCGGCGTCATCCGCCATCGGGAAACAAGTGGGGCAGTCGAGCAGACCAGCGGCGGCACCCGGTGACGAGGTCAACGACGGGGGCCGGCGATCTAGTGGAGGTGCAGGCGATGGGACCGGCGATGCGCCCAGCGACGGTGTCAGCGGCGGGGGCAGCGATCGGATCGGCGGCTGGCGAGGGTTGCAAAAGAGTAGCGGATCGTAATCGTGATTGATACCATGTAAACGTGATTAGAATACATTGTCATTCATATCTTGTATAGGTGTACATGTAGCCGGGATGGCATGCAGCCAACCACACAGGCAAGATTACATGCACAATCAATCAAGGGCAACGTACCATAAATACATCATCCTACTATAATTACAGGCACAATCAATTAAGGGCAGCCTACCATAAATACATCAACCTACTATAATTACATTGTGCTAAAAACCATAAGCCTAGTGTGGATATGTTCTTCTAACTTCTATCTCTTCATCTTCTCCTCGTGTGAGGATAGGTGCATGGGACATGTCCCAAGAAGGGAGGGGTGAACTAGCAATACTATAGATAGGTCATCACCACCAGTTCGTAACCCCCTTCACCGCCGGTTATCGCCATCATTTGTGAAAGTCATTGGTGATAACCTCGGTTATCACCGCCGGTGATAAACGTCATCACCGATGGCTCGGCAATGATGATGTTACCATCACCGCCACATCAGCGTTCGATCCAGTGGCGACACGGTGAAGACCCCCACCGATCGGGCGTATGATCCGGCGGTGATGATGGAGACATCAATGTCGGTGTGGCATACGATCCGGCAGTGATGATGGTGACATCAACGTTGGTCTAGCATACGATCCAGTGGTGATGATGGTGACATCAACGTCGGTATGGCATATGATCCAGCGATTACGATGGAGACATCAATGTTGGCCTAGCATACGATCCAGCGGTTAGGTAGTTACCATCACTGATGGGCGGCGTTTGATCCGGTGGTGATACAGTGAACACCATAGCCGGTCCGGTGTACGATCCAATGGCGATGATGGAGACATCACTGCCGATCTGGCATACGATCCGATGATGATTGAGCAAACATCATCATCGCCCTTGGAGTTTCGTTCGGCACTGATGTCATGTCCATCACCATCGGTGCGGTGTTTTGTTCGTCACCGTCGGTACGGCGTTTTTTCTGGCGATGTTGCCTTGATCATCACCGCCAGTTTTACCATATCACCAACGATTTGGCTAGGCTAGCAGTGATACTGCATTTTCAAAATATAATTTTAATATATCATAATAATAATAATACCATTAGTATTTAGATTATAATGCATCAAAATATACTTCACCTCCTGAAAGCCCTAGTTTAGTTTTAGTAATTGAGTGCCAACCATGTGGATAAATGCTTTCATTGAGTATGTTTAGCTAGAGTCCGCTTAATTGTGATCAACAAGGCATAGGAGGTGATTGTTGGTATTTCTTATGCTCAAGTAGAGGATTCTGCAAGCGCACATAATATACCGTTGTAGCACTTCACCCAGGAGTATTCCAAGGTATTGTTACTTATTTTATCCTAATGGAAAGCGGTAGCTAGGAATGATAATAAATGAGCGACCTTAATGTTCACCAAAACTTAGTACCAAAAAGTGTAGAGGGGTAATCGAATATTGGATAGGAAGGGTGATGAAACAAGTTCGAAGCAGCTCAAGGATAACTATAGTAAGGTATTGCTAGGTGGGAGGACATCGAGAAAGACTATAGATTCCTATGATTCTAACTCTCCTCCAATGGCTCTATCTTAATCACACAATTGTAATACATAGATTGAGTCCACACAACGGGTATACTAGGTGGTAGGTGAGACAATAGGAGACAAAACTCCTACCTGAAGCAGCTACCTTGTTATGATAGCGGATGACAATCCCGCAAGCAAATAAGAGTAAAGATTAACTAACCAAGAGAACTACGAACACTTACTTAGCGAGAATCTCCATTGAGATACAAGCATATGTTCATCGAGGTACAAGTTGGGGAGACACCAACACGCCCGGCGCTTCCCCAAGCTATTCCTCACATCTCTCCCTATCAACTCTACTAGCTAGTTATGGCCTAAGCCCTTGGACTGATGCTCAAATGTGGTGTAGCTCTCTTCCTTGATGTGTTATTGTGAGAGGAGCTCTCCCCCTCTATTTATACAAGCTAGAGGTTGGTTTCGGGAGAGATACACATGGAAACCATGCAAACCGATCTTCCCTCTAATTAATGAACTGCCATGGTGAAGGTGGGCCCGAGCCGCACCAGGCCAAGTCCGCCTCGCCACCACCTTCACGTGGTTGGTTCCTGGGGAGGGTCTGGGCCTTACGTGTGTCGGTGGTTGGCCCAAATTCTTCCGAAGAATTCGCCTTTCTCCATTTCTTGACCTAAGTTTGCATTGCGCTTTGCCTTATTGTGCCTTTTGGCTTTATTTTCCATTGTATTCGTGTATATGTCATACAAAATATGTAAACACCAAAACTTGTGGAACTTTATTATCTATAAGCCCTAATTCTAAGTTTGGTTCTTGTATGAGTCAATTTGATGAAAAAGTTGGCGGTTAGTAGATGGAGTTAAGGACTGCCAACAAGCTCCCCCACAATTACCCCTTTGCTCGTCCTCGAGCAAGGCTTAAAGAAAACATGAGCATAACATCCTAAGATACATGGCTTACATGAAAGTTATTCCAACACATTCTTTACACAAGTGGGATTTGTGGTGGTGGCTAACATGTTTCCTTGGGTTGTTGAGAAGTGGAATAGTTCTCAAAACAAAGTCATCTTCCCAGTTTCACATCTTAGCAACTTGGAGTTTTCGAAAGTTTTTTTCTCAAGAAAAGCATAGTTCATTTTAATCCTCAAATGGCACTCTCAAATCACTCAATGGTTTATAATTCCTCACCATGGCATAGTAATGTTTTGCCTTCTTTTGTTTTCTCCTACTTTTAAAAAGGCTTATGTGGAGCTTTATGTAGGGATAAACAGGATAGCATACTTGTATTGCATATGTTGTAAACTCAAATCGAGGATCCAAGGAGAAAAGTGCCATACTCTTAGATCAAGACGTGTGTGTGTGTGGAAAATGATATGAATATACTCCTTTTGTAGATACGATCTCTATATATAACTTATTATTTTGAGACATGGCTATCTTTCTTTCTTTCTCTTTTTTTTACATGAGCCTTCATGTGCTCATCATTTTTTTCAATGCTTTGGACCTTCATGTGTCCATATTTTTTTTCTTTCTTTCTCTGGGACCTTCATGTGTCCCTATATATATATTTTTCTTTTCTCACATATTTTTGAATAGCACATGTCTCTTAAACCACATATTGAGAGAGAGATCACTACTTTGCAGAACATGGAGTATTTATTTGGTGGAAATGGGTGGCATGTTTTTGCGTACTTCTAGTGTAGAAGCAGCACATATATATGGTGTGTACGTGATCTTGATCTTGGGAGCATGATAAATCTCTCGACAAGGGTCAACAAGACTTGACCAAACTCAACACAATAACAAGCAGCGTATGTAGAAAGCTTGAAGCTTGCAAGATGTCATATTTGGCTTTGGTAGGAATTGCTCACCATTTGAGGAGTATGTGACACTATGGTTTTATAACATTTTTATCAAAACAAATTCTCCAAGTACTTTGAATAGAAACGGTAGGATTTCTTAGTCAGAACTATATCGCACCTCACAACAACTTAGTCAACATGATTGTCCTATTAGAATATTTTCCCACAAGCATAAGTATGTGTAAATGAAACAAACTTTATGCAAGCTTCTATCTTAAAAATGTTATGATCTTGTCACCTTTTGAAATTTTGAACAAAGTGTGGTTTATAATTTGCATGGAGGCATGGTTGGTTCATTTGAGTTTAATTTTAGTGATAGAGATTATGTTTGTTTAAACTCAAAGTTGGAGGGAGTTGAGGGTAATGTTGCACAAACCATCGTTGAAGAGGAAGGAGTTGCGGGGAATCAGAAATGGTTTAGTCGAATCAAACCTTCTCTGGAGCCGTTTGTTCTGTCCTTCTTGCATGCTAGTTCATTTGATGTTTGTGCAACGTGTTGGTGGGAGATCTCGAATGTGTGTTAGTTATGCTTGAGAGATCTCCCCCACACTTATTTTTTGTACCTGCTTTATTGAATGAAGAAACAAAAATGGAAACAAACAAAGACCCTACCAGCTAAAATGCTAGGGAGCCTAAATCTTATTGCTATTATTGCTATTGTTTTATTATTATTCTTTTATTATTATTATTATTTTTTGTTTGTTTACCCAACAACTTTTTTTCTTTGAATAAAACTCAGGCAAGGCTAAAAGTAAAGTTTGCAAAATAACCCTAGCCTTGATTCATCTCCTTTATAGACTACCTTCATTGTTTATGAAAGTAATAACTCAAGGTTCATTAACCAAGATTTAACACCATGTCAAATGTTGATTAAAGAAGGCTATTTTAACATAAGCACCATGGTTAATTTAAAAAGCCTATGGATGTACCATTAATAAATGCATCCAAACCAGAGCATACTTCATAAACAATGGAAGCATGAATTTGTATGAGCAAGTTTGAATTTCCATGGAGACAAAATTGAGTAAAGGTGTTGGTGAACATTGAGTTACCTTTGCTTCCTAAGTATACTTACTGGCAGCATATAGATGAAGCTTTGAGCCTGCTGTGCGGTGGCTTGATTGCATATAGTCCTATTCAGGCGATCAACAAGGCTAGGCCACACACACAAATATTGTGTATAGACCATGGACCTTGGTGATAAGCAGCAAAGGTGTAGAAGGGGAGCACTCGTCTTGCGGTTCCCCTTTTTTCTTTTATTTCTCTCTCTTTTTCAGCTTTTCTCTCTTTTTTTTAGCAAGGCGGAGCTGACATCATTTAGTTTTTTTCATGACCTTTGGTGCGTATGGAATCTTGTAATGAGACTCTCTCCCCCACACTTGGACTTTTGTATGATAGTCAAGTGTGCAATGTCGAGGGGTCTCCTTTTGAGTGTGTTCTATCACCAAAGAGCATCAAGATCTGTAGTTGATGCAGCTCCCATGTTTTCGAGCACCGTATGCCCCTTGCTCTTCTTGATCTTAACCTGAAATGGTTAGCGACCAGGAATACCTAAAGGTGCATACTAACTTTTATTAACAAGAAAGTTTTTTTATGATAATCCGAAGTATCTCCCGACAGTGCTTAATTTATAGTCTTATGCTTTACTGTGGGAACTTTCTCTTGCAGCTATCAATGGTGGTATAGTTCCCAGCTTTGCCACCAAACATTTAGCATTAATGATTAAGCTGCAAGGTTAGCGCCATAGTGCTACCATGGGATCTGCAAAAATTATGATAAACAAAACATCCACAACCATCCTCTTAAAGAGTTTGAAGACGAGGATCAAGAGGTGGTTGCGATCCTCATAGAAGCACGTGGTGCTATGTGAAACAAACTCTGGAGACTTCGAAAGTGAGCATGAAACATGAGGAGTCTCAAAAGTGAAACTTTCATGCTCGTTTGTGGAATCCCTTCTTTTGGACTCTAGAGTCCGTGCTTCAGGATTGTCCATGGCACAAGAGTTTTCTTTTTCATGAGATATATCATGTAGGATCAAAGCTGAATCTCTACCATTATGGAAAACAACTTTTGAGTGGCCAGGGGTACATGTTTCAAATTCAAGCAAGGGTGATGATGGATGTTCTGTTTTATAGGCGAGCTTTGGTGAAACAAACGGGGATATGAACTTCACCTCCTCAAACGAGTTATCATTGGGAAGTTGCTTTGCCATTGGGCTTTCTAGGTGAGATATAGGAGTGGCAAAAGCAACTTCTCCTAACTTTTCATTAAGGCTCCCATGGGAAGGTTTTGCTTGAAAAAGATTGTCCAATGGGTAGCCTATGAGAAGTTCAAATTCAAGGATGGCATAGATATGGAAGTCTAGGTGAACCTCTGTTTTGTCAACTTGAACTGGCGCGGCCCTGACAATCCCACTACACTCAAAGATGAGTCCTGAGGGACTTTTGAAAAGTTTGTTGGTCGGGCTAGCAGCATGTTGCCCAAAAGATTTTTCGCAAGGAATTCTGACATGATGCTAGTGCCGACTATGGGGTTGTATAGGGCTTCCACATCAGTTCCCTTAGTTAACAGGGTATGGTTGTGGAAGGTGAAAGAATCCAAATTGCTTCGGAAGAATGTTTCACTTCCATTAACCATTCCTTTGATGGTTCTACCTTAGGGAAAACTTCCTTAGAAGGAAGTGTAAGCTTTTCATGCCTAAAGAGTTTTGAGGTATTGCCCTAATCCTTGAATTTGATAGGGAACTCTGAAGGATGAATTAATCTTTCCTTTGATGTTCATGGTTCGGGTGAGGGCTCATGAGTTGAATCTATGGATGCTATGGGTTTGGATTTGACTGATGAGGACTCCTCAAAGCTTGACATGACTTTCACCTAGAGGGTTCTAGTTTTCATGATGGAGGAAGTGTGTCTTTCTAGGAAGTTTTCAAAGAATTTCACTTGTTCCATCATGGTTTTGTGACTGAAATGTCCTCCAGCGGTCATGTCAAGGCATAGGTCAGACTCCATGTCAAGACCCGAACAAAAGAGACGCAACAATATGCCGTCGGGTAAAGACAAGTTTGGGCCAAAGTGTATTAACACTAAAAACCTAGCCCAGGCTGCACCTATAGACTCCTTGTCATACTACTCAAAGTCAAGGATCGCCCTTGGTAGGGAGACGATACGAGACATAGGGAAGAATGCAAGAGAGAATTTGTCTTTGAGTTCATCCCAATCCCCACCCGTACTCTTTATGGCTTGAGTGTACCATTGCTTCACCTCATCTATGAGAGACAAGGGAAACAACTTCCACTTTAGAGATTCTTGTGCCATGCTAGAGATTCTCATGCATGAACACATTTTCTCGAATTCTTGCAAGTGATGGCAAGGGTTTTTGTTTTCATGCCCGGAGAAGGGTCATGCTCGAACCATGGCTATCAAGCCAGGGTGGAGTTCACAGCTAGATGAATGGTTTAGTTTTGAAGGTGGCTCAGGGAACTCACCCTTTGAAATGGATAGGTTTTAAATAGGAGTGAATTTCATGGTGAAAAAGATGAAAGTTTTTATAAAAATAAAAGATATAGATACAAGGATGAACTAGGTTCAAAGATGATACAACAACCATTCCTAGGCAACGGCGCTAGAAATGCTTGTTGGTATTTCTTGACGCATACAGAAATAATCCTCAAGCGCACGGAATTACCATTGTAGCACTTCACCTAGAAGTATTCAGGGTATCGTATTTTCCACAGGGAACGAAAGTAGTCTTCTAGCTAGTTCATCCAAGGACAACACAAGGATAGAATTGATGAGGGTAGAGATGGATTATTATGGTTTTAGGGTCTAAGGATAGATACACTCTACTTCTACTTGCTCACTTCGAGCACTAGCGTACACCTGGTCTGCCAAGCGATACCGTCCTGTAGCTCTACGTCGAACTAGAACATTGGGGATTACAAAGGATGGATAGGGTTGTCACCACCTGCCGCCTACCCATGAACCATGGGGCACGAGGCAAACAAAGGTAGCCTCTAGCCTAGACACCATATCTACGCTATCGACTACTACTCTAGCGTGATAAGGGTTATTCATCTTTATAAAGGCCCTCTACTAGAGTATCCGCTACGAGAGCGAACGACGATCCCGCAAGCAAATAAGAGTAAAGATTAACTAATCAAAATACTTTTATACCAAAAGAACTACGAACACTTACTTAGCGAGAATCTCCGTTCAGGTACAAGCATATGTTCATCGAGGCACAAGTTGGGGAGACACCGGTAAGCCCGGTGCTTCCCCAAGCTCTTCCTCACATCTGTCCCTATCAACTCTACTAGCTAGTTAGGGCCTAAGCCCTTGGAGTGATGCTCAAATATGGTGTAGGTCTCTTCCTTGATGTGTTATTGTGAGAGGAGCTCTCTCCCTCTATTTATACAAGCTAGATGTCGGTTTTGGGAGAGATACACATGGAAACCTTGCAAACCGACCTTCCATCTAATTAATAAACCGCCATGGCGAAGGTGGGCCCGAGGGGCGCTGGGGGCGGTGTGGCCGCACCCCTGGTGTGGCTGCGCTAGGCCTGGCCCGCCTCGCCACTGCCTTCGCATGGTTGGTTCCTGGGTGGGTCTGGGCCTTAGGTGTGTCGGTGGTTGGCCTAGATTCTTCTAGGGAATTGGCCTTTCTCCATTTCTTGGCCTGAGTTTGCATTGCGCTTTGCCTGATTGTGCCTTTTGGCTTTATTTTCCATTGCATTCGTTTATATGTCCTGCAAAATATGTAAACACCAAAACTTGTGGAATTTTATTAGCTATAAGCCCGAATTCTAAGTTTGGTTCTTGTATGAGTCAATTTTATGAAAAATTTGGCGGTTAGTAGATGGAGTTAAGGACCGCCAACACGATCACCAGATGCATGCTAGGACATCAGCTGAGCATCCTCGAGGTTCCTGAATATACAACATAGGTGATCGATCATGGGTAGGTACCACATTGATAGGGCAGGAATTCTCCTCTACATGTAACGCTCTTCCTTCTCCTCATGAGATGAGATCTGCTTCACACTACTCTTGTTAGCCGCCTTCTTCTTCGGCCCACCCGAGGCTCCCTCATCGATCACATCCATGCGACAACCAGCATTCCTCTTGTATCGACTCGCACCGCAGTGCGGACTGCTCTCCAAGCTCGCATACTGGCCCCAATACTGGATACAATGGTTAGGGCAGGCATGGAACATTTTGAGATTCAGCGTCACTGGCTGGATGAGCTTCTTCGCCCTATAGGTATTGGTGGGCACTTTGTTATCCTTTGGAAGCATGGAACCAAGGATACGTCACAACTCATTGAAGCTAGTGTTGGACTAGCCAAAACGAGCCTTCAGCATCAGCATCTAGAGGTCAAAACGCAGCGCCGTCCATTGCTTCGGATAGTCCTTATAGAGTCGATCAATTGCCGCATGCTTCATCTCTCTGAAATTGTCCAGCCACCTTGGGCTCCCAAACAAAACATCGTTGTTGTCAAGGCGGTCAATTGTTTCCTCACAAAGTTCCACATCCTCAGGCTGCATCACAACCAGCTCACCATCCTCATCCCCCACCGCCATTGGCCATGTCTTGGACTAAATCCTCCATCATGATGAAATCAGAATTGTCGCTAACAACGCCGTGCCCATCGACTGATGATGATGAGGGTTCTCCTCCATGGTCTGCATCATTCACTGCTGTCAACGATGAAGAGTTTCCTCCAGATTCACCGCCACTCATTTGCTTTGCCATGAAACCTCCAGATGGTGTAATCCTAGACAAAACCAAACCTGATCAAGTGAGATTGCACCACGCTGGCTTCAAGGGCAAGCTTGTTCTTGCAGTGAGAACACTGACATATGATGGATCCTTCCTGCTTCACACTCAAACTATGCTTTTGAGCAGTGGCAACAAACTTTTTCACCTGACCTATGCAGTCATGTGTTAGCCTCGATGTCTAGTACATCCATTCTGACCTTTCCATGCTAGCAAACCTTGCACACACAGCGAACAAGACATAAGTATCATAGTATTATAAAGAAGTTGTAGCAGAACAAGAACTGGATCTGTGTTCTCTCTCCTCCATAAAGAACTGTATCTAGATCTAGATCTAGAGCACCCAAATCTTGAAAAAGGGAGCAGAATAAGGATTGGGGGGCACTTAGCAACCTCTTGTGGTGTCCTCCTTCAACAAATCCAAGGGCAAAACTTGCCCCCCTAGAAAGTGGTGAAATTTTGGAGTTTTGGAGCTTAAAACCCAAAATAGAGAGATGGAGCTCATGAGGAAGAAGGTGGGTGGTGGCTGGATGTGCATTTATAGCCATTCATTAATGGAGGCAGGCATTATAAGGGCGATCGCCTCTGTTAATCACACATTCATGGAGGCGGTCGCCTTAGCCCAACTGCCTCCGTTAATGGATTAACTGAGGCAGGTAGGGTAAGCCATCCGACCGCCTCAGTTAATCCATTAATGGAGGCGGTGGCTGCCTAAAGCTGCCCGCCTTCATTAATGATTAACGTAGGCGGGCACTCGGCCGGCGGCCCTGCCACTGATTAATGGAGGTGGCTGCCCAGCGTGCCCGCCTCGGTTAATAAAAGTCTGGTGCCTCGCAAAATCATTTGTGTAGTAGTGGGGGGTCGGCCGACCCTCTCCTTAGCGACTGGGCCCTCCCCCCTTTGTGGGGACACTCTAGGTAGCCTCCATGTTGGGTATGTGCTGAAGTATGCTCACTTGATGTCAGTTTTGTTTGATTATGGGCCCATCAATCCTTGTGAAGTGAATATGAGCCATTGAGAGAAAACACAAGTTGATCCAAGGGTTGAGGATCACTTTGGAGTGCTTCACATGGATCATGGGAAGCTTGGGAGGCTGGTGGGCCCATAAGACTGGTCGACCAACCCCCCTATGTTGGTCCCACCAGCTCCATTTCCTATAGTTCTGCATCAAATACTTCATGGACATGTGGAACTTGTTATTTGATAAAAATATGCTCATGTTATGCTTATCTTCCTTTATTTCGAGGCTTTTGATGCTGTTTTTGAGTATGTAAAAGTATGACATTTTTACCATCAACAAGATCCCCCAAGCTTAACCTTTGCTCGTCCCGTGCAAACAATTAAAACTTAGCCTCGGTGGATTAGGAGTTGCAAAAATGCTTCACATTTCAATAGTACCATGTGTACAACAAACATATTCCCCCTTGAGTGAAAAAATTGGCAATGTTGAAAACTCACCCATATTACCTTAGTCCTTCATTGGGCATATGGCCTTATCCCTTGTCTTGGGCGATTGAGAGACAGAACAGCTTTGACTTGAGCACCATTTTTCTCATTCCTCACAAGTTTCATATCGGAGGTTTTGCAATATTTTTCAAAAGAAGACTTAATGTTCCTCATATGGTACTCTCATGTCGCTCATATGGTGTATGATTCCTCACCAAGGCATATTTTGAAGTTGCCTTCTCATCCTACTTCTAATGGCATATGTGGAGCTTTAGGTAGGATAAAAGATGTAGGATACTTACCTTGCATATATTGTAAAGCCAAAGCTTGGATCCAAGGAGAGAAGTGGCATACTCTTAGATTAAGATGTGCATGTGTGTGGAACATGGTATGTGAAAAAAACTCCTTTAGTTGATATGATCTCCCTCTCTCTTATTATTTTGAGACACGGCTATCATTTTTTTCTATTGATGAGCCTTCATGTGCTCACATATTTTTAATACTTTGGACCTTCATGTGTGCATATTTTTTTCTTTTCTCAAACTTCTGCATAGCCTTACGTTTCTTCTACTAAAAACATATTTAGAGAGAGGTCACAATTTTAGAGCATGGAGCATTTATTTTGGTGGAAATGAATGGCATGTTTTTGCGTATTTCCAGTGTGGAAGCAGCACATATATGTGTGGTGTGTATGTGATCTTGATCTTGGGAGCATGATAAGTATCTCAACAAGGGTAAACAAGACTTGACAAAACTCAACACAAAGTAAGCAGGTTATGTAGAAAGCTTATATCATATAAGATCATATATGGCTTTGGTAGGAATTTATCACCATTGAGGAACACTAAGGTTTTCATTATTTTTAAATGATAAAACTTCGATAATCATATTCATTTGGAACAATATTATAGCAGCTCTTGTCTTGCTATCTCAAGTCTCACAACAACTTAGACATAGTTAAAGCACTTGCATCCCACAAAGTTTTAGGTTCATGATGGTTTCATATGAGCTAAATATTCCAAATTGTATACTATGGACTAGAGAAATATTAGCAGAGCAACTATTCATCATTTTCAAGATGGAAAGAGATAAACAAATATGAAGCATATATAAAAGGGAAATCATTTTTGGTCTTTTTTTCATATTCAGTTTTTTTATATGCAAATTTTTTTAATGCAATAAAAGAAAGAAATAAAATAAACTAATGCAAATGCGGAAAATTAAAACTTATCTTAGTGGGGGAGGGAACCTACCTCAAGCTTGTCTCTTTCTCATGGTCCTGGTGGTGGTGGGTAAACTCCTTGTTGTGCTTAGAATGCCATCCAATGACGAGCGTTCTCTTGTTGTATGGCCTAAAGAAGTTGGCGGTTTTGGTTGACTCCGCCTCGTATGGCCCCTTGTTCTACACGCATGTCACCCATTTGGTTGGTGAGATGGTTCATGTCTTGCCGCAAGCCGTGATATTCTCTCTCTCGTGTGGACGAGAAGGAAAATCATGCACTTTGGGTGCGTGATGGTCGCGGCAGAGGCATCCCACTTGAGCTTGAAATCTGCTTAGCGCTCGATGTTTTTCCTGTTCATCATCGTCATCGTCATCACCAGCACCTCGTGATGTGCCACCTTGTTTGAATTGCGTGACTTGAGTCATAATTCGTGTCACCCGTCATCCTGTAGTACTGGTCCCTACAAAACTCATGCGTCTAGCCACTTGGTCCAAATCAAACGTTAGCTGGCGGACCCTACACAGCTGAAGTCCTTCACATGGGAGTGAGACTTCAGCCATATGGCCGTGATAAATCATGATAATCGAACCTCTTGGACCTCTTTTTAACATGTGAGCTTGTCTAAAATAGTATTCCATAATTAAGCTCCTAGGTGTGTCTATATATTGCACAGAGCTATTGAGCAGGCACAAAGTATCGCCAAGTCTAGTAATTATTGAAGTAAATTCAATGGGTCCAATTCTTTCAGAAGCACCTTGCCAATGTGCAACCATGGCATTCATAGGGGAGACATGAATTTTGTGTACCATAGCATAAAGTCATTGTTTCTTAGGATTCTTACATCATCACAGGCAAACAAGGTTATTCGTATCCATCGATGAAGAAAGCGTAAGGTTGGATTGTGGATTTCATTTGTTCATGGGTAGTCACAATCATTAAGACCAGTTATTCCATGCCAAAACTCAAGTTTATTGAACCTTTGGGTGGCATGTTCTAGGTCTAGGGAGCAATTTTTAGCAAAAACCAAGAGCAACACTAAATTGACTCCAAGCCATGTTATACTCATTGTTGAACATGCGGAAGTAGACTTCATCACGAGAGGTTTGCAAAGTGCGTAGAAACTCTAATGTGAGAATCCTAACCCCTAGATCATAAGCAAGATGCCAAAAAGCTTGCCACCCAACAGCGGCAAAGATAGAATCAAACTCCACATCCATACCAGTTTTTTGTGAGGAGATTTTGGTCAAATACCTTTGTATGCTCGAAGGTGCGAGTTCGAAGGGTGGTGTAGGTGTGGTACTCTTGTGGATTAAAGCAGAGTCCTGTCTCAGGGTCCATCACCCTTGTCGGAGGTGCAGCATATACACCATGGTATTGGTCTTCACTTGGTGGCACTTGCTCATACCCACCATAATGTTGTTCAACACTTGGCAGCACTTGCTCGTACGCACCATAGTGTTGCCTCTCATAGCTTTGTCCATCACTTGCTATCTCCTCGGTTTCCCCAGAGAGATGAGTGGAAGCCTCTCCTTGCTCCCCTTGTGACCCCAAGAGGCGAACCTCGGTGTCATGGGATGCCACTCATCCTTGCGAGCCATCATTAGAATTATGGGAGCGCCTAGATGAGCTCCCACCCACAACATCTTGCACCTTCTTGACCACATTCTTGAGCGCTTTCTTCATCCTGTAACAAAAGAAACACACGAACACAACTAGAACAGCAAAGGATTAGCATTAGCATTAGTCTTTAGTCACCCAAAATTAGTAGTCCTTGTAGGGCGTGGTCGCCTCCACAAACCATTCTTGTGGGTAGTAACACTCCACAAACCATTCTTGTGGGATATATGAATCACCACAAACGTTTCGGGGAGAGCAACTTGAGATCAAAGATGTGCTTAAAATGCAACTAAAAATAGCAAAATATTTTTGGGATTTTCTTTATATGGCTAGACTATCAACCAAACTTGAGAAACACTTAGCACTAAACTTGAGAGAGATGGATCCTTGAGCTTGAAATTTTTCTGATGGAATTGTGTATGCATTTGAGCTCCTCATGGCTCGGTATTTATAGCCAAATGAGGGTGAAGTGCTAGAGGCACTGTTGGGGGTTGGCAGACCCACCTCTCATTGTCCCTTCTGTTGAAAATTTTCAGTGCATGAGGCATTGGATGCCACACAAAGAATGATGAGAGACACAAAATTCATAGGGGTAGAAGTAATGTGGTCGACCGACCTACCCTAGTCCCCCTTTGCTTTTTATTTTGTCTCCCACGTTCACCATTTTGCTCTAAGCATCATGCCATGCCAAAATGATGGCTGGTGGTCATGATAGGGGGGTTGGCCAATGCCCCCATTATCCCCAAAATATCTCAAAATTTCGTGAAAATTTTCTCTCAAGATTTTATTCAGAATGGGAAAAATGGTTGGTCGAAATTTCAAACATGAAAAATTCAAAATGAAAATGGTAAAAGAAAATGCAATTGGAAAGTAAATATGAGATACATACCGATTTACTTTTTGGCGAGGGCTCTTGGTTTTAAGTCCTTAGAGCCGGACTTCTCTGTCTTGTTCATTGTTCAGGTGCATCGGTCGGTCCCGGAGATGGAGACACGGATGGTTGCACCACCTTCTTCCGCCAGACCCATTTGGGTTTTGGTTGTGGTTGTGGCTTCGCGGGTTCATTCTTCTTTACCAGTCGGGATTGATTCCTGCTGCGGGGTGTGAATCTTGGCTTCCTCTTGGGCCAATTTGCTTTTGCCTACTCATTAGTATGATTTAAAGGAGTGGAAGAGGCAAAGGCAAACTTCTCTTTCTTTTTGGCGATGCGGAAATGAATTTGTCCCGACCCAACATAAATGCAGGCATTTGTGGTGTTGAGAAAGGGCCTCCCAAGGATGAGAGGTGTATCTTCGTCATCTCCCATGTCAAGCACCACAAAATCAGCGGGGACATACTCCTCACGGAGTTTTACCAAGACATCCTTGGCTAGCCCCTCGGGGAAGTGGATGGTTTGATTGGCCAGCTGCACATGAATATGAGTTGCAGACAATGGACCACATAATAGGTTATCGTATGTTACCTTGGACATGATGTTCACTCCTGAACCAAGGTTGCAGAACACATTGAAGATTTGGGATCCAATGGAGCACTTGATCATCGGGCGACCAGCATCACCCTTCTTGGTCACGAACAGCGGATCGAGGTGTGGACCATAGCTTGATTTAAGCGGAGGCTTACCAAACCTTTTTGTGACCAATTTAACAGTTTCAATGGGTTCCTCAGGCTTCCTAGGGATCTTACCTTGTTCAAAGGATGGGACAATGGCCGCTAATTGAGCTAATTGGGTTTCTAGCATTTTATTCAAACTCCATTGATTTTTAATGGCAAAAGCAGAGCTGTCCATCTTAGCATTTAAATTTTCAAGGATTATGTCATTAGAAAGCAACTTTTTATTGATACTTTCATTAATTTTTGATAGGCCTAAGACAAGACATTTTAATGAAGGCTGATTATTATAATTATTATTGAAATTATTACCTCCATTACCTTGATAGAAGGGGCATGAATTCCATCCATTTTGTTGTTGGGATCGATACATGTTGTTGTTGTTGTTGATGAAGTTCACATCTTCCCTTGTTTCGGGGCAATTGTTGCCCGAATGATCATCTCCTCCACACACCTCGCACCAAGGATCAGCTTCAATGGCTTGTGCAACAGCATAGTGTTGGATTGCCTCTTGATCCTTCTTGAAAGTGGGTCTTTCATCTATCTTCTTCACCAAGAGGTCCATCTTCGCAGAGAGCATGTCCACCTCATTGACGGTGTGCATCCCTCTCTTCTTGATTTGGAGCCTTTCATCACTCCACCCTTGGTTGTAAACCATCTTTTCGATGAGCTCCTTAGCTTCTCCCACGTTGAGTGAGAAGAAAGCTCCTCTAGCGGCAACATCAAGGTGACTATGGGCTATGTTGGTGAGCCCATGGTAGAAACCTTGGATCATGAGCCATTCTTCCATCCCATGATGAGGGAAAGCTCAAATGTACTCTTGGAGGCATTCCCATGCTTCAGGAATCATCTCATCCGCTTGTTGTTGGAAGCCAGTAATCTTTCCATGAACATCATTGGTTTTGCCCATTTGGAAAAACTTTTTGAGGAAGACATTGGCGTAGCTCTCCTAGGTGGTGACAGCTTCATGATTGGTGTAGAACCATTGCTTCATCTTCTCAAGCAATGAGAATGGAAAAGGCAAAGGCAGATGGCATTGGACGTTACTCCTTTGATGGTGAAGGTGCCACACACCTCCATGAATTGTTGAAGGTGTCTGTTTGCATCCTCATAGGGCTTTCTAAAGAATGGGTTGGCTTGCACCATGTTGATAAGCGTAGGCTTTAGCTCAAATTGGGCATCCTCCAAGTTGATGTTCGGTCCCATGGCCACATTGGCAGCCGATGGAGCGGAGAAGTCACGGATGGTCTTTTGAGCCATAGCCTCCTTTGGTGTTGGTGCGGAGCCTCCATCCTTGAATGGATTCAAATCCGAGATAAACTTTTGAGGGGATACTAGATGGCGTCTAGAACTCCTTAGAAGCTTTTCAAGATTTTTAATGAAATTGCTCGGCAATTGAAAACCGCTCAAGCAATGCCTTGTTTCATAATAAAGAGAAACAAAGGCAAGGGTAAGCCCCTACAACTAATTGATAACTAATTTGATGGAAAACTTAAGATTCAAATTTATTAAAATTCCTAGGCTTGTGCTTTCCCCGACAACGGTGCTAGAAATGCTTGTTGGTATTTCTTATGCTCAAGCAGAGGATTCCGCAAGCGCACAGAATATACCATTGTAGCACTTCACCCAGGAGTATTCCAAGGTATCATTATTTATTTTATCCCAAGGGAAAGCGGTAGTTAGGAATGATAATAAATGAGAGATCTTAATGTTCACCACAACTTAGTGCCAAAAAGTGTAGATGGGTAATTGAATATTGGATAGAAAGGGTGATGAAACAAGTTTGAAGCAGCTCAAGGATAATTATAGTAAGGTATAGCCAGGTGGGAGGATAGTGAGAGTATAGGTTCCTATGATTCTAATTCTACTCCTATGGTTCTATCTCAATCACACAATTGCAGCACATAGATTGAGTCCACACAATGGGTATACTAGGCGGTAGGTGAGATAATAGAAGACAAAACTCCTACTCGAAGTAGCTACCTTGTTACGGGAGCCTTACCTTTTAAGAACTTGCCTAAGAACACGTGGTGGAATACAAAGACTAGATAAGGCTATAACCACTTGCTAGCTTCCACAAACAATCTGTACGACAAGCGGCAACCAAAGGCAAGATAGTGTATAAGCACCATGCTTACACCTTCTCTCACTACTCTAATTGTGTACACACATGCCAATTGGAGCACCTAATGAAAGGCGATAATCGTATACAAGTGTGGGTCCTGGATCATCAATTCTAGTATGTAGCAACTATATGCTAAGAGTAACCACAATAACAACATAACTAGTATAATGTTACACAAAGTAAATGCTAAGTAAAGTAGAGGAAGATTAATATATTAAATAAGGTAAAAGTCTTACTAAAAGGAAAAGGCACAAGAGCTATACCAGACTAGAAGACCAGCTTTGGGAACTTGAGCAGAGCTCACTCTACTTCTAACTCCCACACTAAACTATCCTACTACAAGAGTATGATGGAACTATTCTAAGCTTGAGAGCTTGCTTCCTAGCTTCATGTCTTGAGAGGGGGGTGTACCCCTCTATTTATACTAATTCAAGTGGGCCCATGGATCTATGTGATCAACCTTCTCCTCCCTTGGATGAAACCACCATAGATTGGAGGGCTAGGATGCACCATGAGTGATGAGGACATCACTCCATCACATACAAGCCAAGGAGAGGAGGAGGTCCAGCATGGGCGTCCAATTCATCTTTCTCATGGCGGAGGCCCAGTCCAACTGAAGTTGGCCCATCTTGGGTTCCAGAACTAGTCTATAATAAAACTGGTCACATGGGCACATCCGGGCTCCATTTTTTATGATCCACATATGGATGGAAAGCTAATTTCATAAGGAAGCCAATGCATCTGGTCTCACATCAAAAGACCTTCAAAATCAATGGGAATCGTCAAAACAAGTTAGCGTCCAGAATCTACCAGGGTGCTGCGACATCGTCTTTTGGTCCGTCGGACCGTGTATCGTGTTTGGGCCCATTTGGGGGTGCATCTAGGGGGGTGACGCACAAGACTCTATAATTAGCAGCTGTCGTTCTCCTTAGGGTTTGGGTTTTGTTTAGTTCTTGATTTCCTCGTGAAACAAACATCGTTTTGCTGCAACTATGTCGCCAAGGCTGCTTGCTGTGAACCAGGGCCCCAGTTCTTGATCTTGTTTGCCTGTGGCGATTAGTCCTTTCGAATAAAGACTTGAACTCCTTCTTGTATTCATAAGCCTCATATTTATTTGCAATTTCAGATTGCGTTCATCCCGTTCTTGCTTGTGTTCTCGATTCGCTTGCAGGAAAGCCTTCTCGGCAAGGTCAATCTCGTTCGCGTGGTTGATAACCAACGGAGCAGTGGTGTAATGGTTGCAGGGGTCCGAATCAGTGTTGGTTTGAAGCCTAGATCGTGAACGTCGAGTCTCCACCAATCGACGCTATCATACCTTTCGGAACATCGGGCCTAGTCTACATCAAGTGGTATCAGAGACCATGTTGCCCGTTAGGTATAACTTTGTTTTCCCCTTTCGATTGTTACTATTTTTGCATTACCTATAGTCCACAAAAAGCCAAAAAAAATACACCGCCACATTCCCTGTCCTATAGCCTCGTTGTGCCGTGCAATTTTGTCTCTGTTTCGCGTTGTTGAGTTTGTGTCCTAGATTAAGTTCTAGTTGCTGGTTTTAGAGCGTTTTGAGTCCAGTTTGTGTTTTTCCCTTTGTTTTTCATCATAATCCATGAACACCTTCAAGTCTTGTTGTGTTTCCTTTGTCTCCATCAAACCCTAGTTCATGCCATCTAATTTGTTACACTTGTCTTCACTGTTTCCATCAAATCCTTGCTGCCGTGACCAATTTTGCGCGCATTGTTCACATTTTGTCCTCTAATTCGGATGATGAGGACATCACTCCATCACATACAAGCCAAGGAGAGGAGGAGGTCTAGCATGGGCGTCCAATTCATCTTTCTCATGGCGGAGGCCCAGTCCAACTGAAGTTGGCCCATCTCGGATTCTAGAACCAGTCTATAATAAAACTGGTCACACGGGCTCGTCCGGGCTCCGTTTTCGACGATCCACATATGGATGGAAAGCTAATTTCATAACAAAGCCAATGCAACTGGTCTCACCTCAAAAGACCTTCAGAATCAATGGGAATCGTCAAAACAAGTCAGCATCTAGAATCTGCCAGGGTGCTGCGACACCATCTTTTGGTCCATCGGACCGTGTATCATGTTTGGGCCCATTAGGGGGCACGACTAGGCGGGTGACGCCCAAGACTCTATAATTAGCAGCCATTGCTCTCCTTAGGGTTTGGGTTTTGTTTAGTTTTTTATTTCCTCGTGAAACAGAATTCGTTTTGCTGCAACTGTGCCGCCAAGGCTGCTTGCTG
Source organism: Miscanthus floridulus (assembly GCF_019320115.1). Classification (NCBI taxonomy): domain Eukaryota; kingdom Viridiplantae; phylum Streptophyta; class Magnoliopsida; order Poales; family Poaceae; genus Miscanthus; species Miscanthus floridulus. The sequence continues at coordinate 54,107,988 of NC_089589.1, read as the reverse complement.
TGAACCAGGGCCCTAGTTCTTGATCTTGTTCGCCTGTGGCAATTAGTCCTTTTGAATAAAGACTTGAACTCCTTCTTGTCTTCATAAGCCTCATATTTATTTGCAATTTCAGATTGCGTGCATCCCGTTCTTGCTTGTGTTCTCGATTCGCTTGTAGGAAAGCCTTCTCGGCGAGGTCAATCGCGTTCGCGTGGTTGATAACCAACGGAGTAGTGGTGTAATGGTTGCGGGGGTCCGAATCAGTATTGGTTCAAAGCCTAGATCATGAACATCGAGTCTCCACCAATCGACGCGATCATATCTTTCGGAAGATCGGGCCTAGTCTACATCAATGGGTGTGCTTCTTTGCATGCTTACATGCTAGAATGCGGTGGAGCTTGGTGGGCCCAATAGGGAGGTTGGCTGACCTAGGGAGGGTCGTTCGACCCTCTCCTAGGCCAGTGGGCCCTGCCCTTTAGTGGGGACACTCTAGGTAGCCTCCATGTTGGGTATGTGCTGAAGTATGCTCACTTGATGTCGGTTTTGCTTGATTGTGGGCCAATCAATCCTTGTGAAGTGAATATGAGCCATTGAGAGAAAATGGAAGTTGATCCAATGGTTGAGGATCACTTTGAAGTGCTTCACATGGATCATGGCAAGCTTGGGAAGCTGGTGGGCCCATAGGGGTGGTTGGTCGACCCCCCTATGTGGGTCCCACCAGCTCCATTTCCTCCGTTTCCTATAGTTCTGCATCAAATACTTCATGGATATGTGGAACTTGTTATTTGATAAAAATATCCTCATGTTATGCTTATCTTCCTTTAATCTGAGACTATTGACGGTGTTTTTTAGTATGTAAAAGTATGACATTTTCACTATCAACAATGATGGAGATGGAGATCATGATCAGATACATGCAATGGTTCATCAAATGGTGAGAAGATGGAGCAAAAAAAAGCCACAAGGCAAAGGTATATGATAGGGCTTTGCTTTTGCCAACCAAGATGCAATAGAGTGCATTGTTTGATTTAGGATAGATGGCCGTACTATAAAGAGCGGAAATCTTTATTTGCAATGGTCATCTAGTGCCACTAAGTGTGAGTCCCATTTGCATATGCATTTGTCCTTAGTGACGTGGTGAGATGCATGAGAAAATCCTAAAATTTTGTTTGAGAAAAGCTAACTCAAGTGCTAAAATTGTTTGATCACTCGGAAGAGTTGGTTGTTGAATAAGTGGTGAAAATAGAAGAGCTAAAGGAGCTGATTTTAGTGCTTGGGCCGATTTTTTGGTTCAGCTGGGCTGATTTGTTGAACTTAGGCTCTCTGGAGCGGCCCCGAATTGGTTTTTCCGATTCACTCGGCCTGTTTTGCCGAGTAAAGGCCCTCTGCTGGCCCACGCGCATGAACCAAAAATAGTGCTAGGCCACTTCGGCATTTCTAGCCCGGCTGAAGAAAGAGCGCTGGGGCACGTGGGCACCCAAAAATAGGGCCCACCCTCATCGGCTATTCCAGAGTGGGCTTTGGGCATGCATGTTGACCATTGGCTGGGTCGACGGTTTCGGCGTGGGCCTGCCCAGGAAGAGAGAGGGAGTGTGTAATGCCCCTAAGTCCAAATGGCTCTGATCCACTCTACACGCTGAGTGAACCACACCTACCACCATCCCACTATGCTTTCGTCCTCACTTTGCATAAAAGGATTAACCCGGGCATGGTGAGATGGACTCTAGAAGCCTTATATGTTAGTCTAAGCCATGCTAAGCAACCAAGGTGGGACTAAACCCTCCACAATATATCGCATTAACATGCACATAGGCCACTATGGGCCAAATTCCAAACTGGGCCAGATGTCACATGCACCCCCCCTCAAAGGCCTCAATGTCCTCATCGGCCCAACACACCCACAACTGGGCAAACAATGACTAGGAACGTTCCCTCCTAGCACACGCGATCATGCATCCAGTGCGGGCACATATGCCATGCCATGCACCCCACAGGGCCTACACGTGCAATGAGACCCATGTCCGCGCCCTTGACCCGCACTCGCTTGTGGCTATGAAGATCGGATCTGATACCATTTGTAACGTCCCTATGTCCAAATGGATCAGATCCACTCTACACGCTGAGTGAACCACACCTACCACCATCCCACTTATGCTTTCGTCCTCGCTTCACATAAAAGGATTAACCTGGAGATGGTGGGATGGACTCTAGAAGCGTTATATGTTAGTTTAACCCACGCTAAACAACCAAGGTGGGACTAAACACTCCACAATATATCTCAATAACATGCACATGGGCCACTATGGGCCAAATTCCAAACTAGGCTAGATGTCATAGAGCTCGTGAGGGCACGTGCGTGCGTGTGACCGTGCAATTGATTGTGCCATCTAGTTTCGATCGTTGGCGCACATGGAGCCACCCATCAGAGGGTGCTGGGCATCCTAGCCATTGTAGCTACTTGGGCAAGCCTGGCAAATGGAGAAGGCCATACTAGAAATTCCGGTGCGGGCCTTTGTGCCTGTGCAACCTAGCTATGAGAAGGCTAGATGGTTGTTAAGCCCAGCTTTCCCCTTTCCTTTCTCTCTCTCTCGGCATTTGTTGCAATTTGAGATCCAAATTTGAAGAACAAACTCTCCTCTCTCCTCTCTCTCCCAAGCTTTGTGCTAACCCTAAGAGAGAGTTTGAGTGCTCTAAGTGTTGATCTTGAGAGCTTGAGGAACACCTCCTCCCTCTCCTCTCCCTCTCTAGGCTTGGTGCTCATTTGTGAGAGGTTGGGGAAACCCTAGTGTGTGCATTTGAGATTTGCATTTGGTGGCACTAGGTAATCTTTGTGATTGGGGAACTATTGTTACTCTTGGTGATTGCTGTCACCTAGCCGGCTTGGTGCTTGTAGTGGACCATGGAGAAAATCTTGGTGATTGTTGGTGTCTCCGGTCTTTGGCTATTGTGAGGGGCTTTGTGCTCATCCTCGCGAGAGATTTGCCAAGAGCAACTATAGTGAAATCAATCAAGGTTTGGAGAGGTCCCTTGAATTCTACCGGCATTCTAATTGAAGTGGTGAACTTGGGATCCACCTCAACGGGGATATAGGTTACCAGCAAGCAACGAAACCTCAAGGAAAAATTCATTGTGTCACTTGCCTCATTGGTTTGCATTCTCAACATTTGTAATTTCAATTCATATATTGTGCTTGTGTTGTTTCTTGGTAGCTCTAGCTCTAGCTCTCTAGTTGTTGTTGTAGCTAGCTCTCTTGTTTAGTAGAGTAACCTAATTGCTCTTTGTGCTAGCTCTTTAGTTGTGTAGTAGAGCCTCTAGTTGCTTGTTTGTGTGTAGTGCTTAATTCTTGCTCTTGCAACTAGAATTGTGTAGGAGGCTTGCGTTGTATTGCATAGGCTAGGAAAGTAGTGGCTATTAGGGTCATCTCTATTACTAACACCTTCGCCTAGTGTTTGTGAGCTTGAAGAAAATTTAATTAGGCTATTCACCCTACTTCTAGCCATCCATACATCCTTTCAAGTGGTATCAAAGCCAAGTCACTGCTTTTGCAAAGGTCTAACAACCCATGGTGTAAAGGATGGACACCCAACACAACTCTAGTAGCCGTGCTCCACACTTTGATGTCATCGGTTATGATAATTGGAGGAGAAAGATGTCACGGCATATTAAGTCAAGAGGTAGAAAGATTTGCGATGTGGTGGAGAATGAGTTTGTGGTGCTTGATCCCAAGAATCCTACCGCAAGAGAAGAAGAGCTATTGCAAATAAATACCAAGCCCTTGACATGTTGTATGAGGTGTTAGATGACAAAGGTGTTTCAAAGTATAAAAGATCTTGAGTACGCTTTCCATGTTTGGTCAAGATTAAAAGAAGCATATATGGGCACTTCAACTATAAAAAGTGCCAAGTTGGTCATTTTCAAGGATAAGTATGCCAAGTTCACCATGAAAGATGATGACAGTGTGCTAGAAATGTTTCATATTCTAAATATGATTGTCAATGAGTTGAGAGCCTTGGGGCACAAGGTTGATGACGAGCATTTTTCACATAAGTTCCTAAGGTCTTTGCCATCTTGGTTTGACACTTTAGTGACCATCATAGTGAGAGGTAGATTTGAGAACCTCACTCGCACACAAGCACTTGGAGAGGTTGTCGCCGAAGATACATTTCATCAAGAGAAAGTGGAAAATGAGAAGGAAGAAGAAAGAAAGAAGAAACACATTGCTCTCAAGGCCACATCTTCTAAGGGCAAGTCAAAGATGAGTCAAGTGATGATGAAAGCTCTTGCTCGAGCATAGATGAGGACACAATGGCATTATTTGTCAGAAAGTTTGGCAAGATGTTGAAGAAGAAGGGGTACCATGGCAAGTCATCATCAAAGACCAAGAGAAGATGCTACAAGTGTGGAAGGACCACTTCATAGCCGATTGTCCATACAATGATGATAAGGACAAGTCAAACAAGGACAAGAAAGAGAAGAAGATGGATGACAAAGAAGGCAAGAGTGTGCCATTCAAGAAGAAGAAGGGACACTGCATTGAGTGGGATAGTGATGCTTCATCAAGCAAAGATTAGAAGACACCCACCAAGCTTGCTAGTGTTGCAATCAAGAAGGCTTCCCTCTTCGACACTCCATCATGCTTACTGGCCAAAGGCCCAAAGGTACAATATGATAGTGATGGTAGTAAAGTGAGGATGAGGAACTATCAAGAGAGAAATTTATCGAGCTTTTGCAATAGGCTCACTCCATTATGAAGAAGAAGAAGGATGAATTTAAGGAATTGCGAAAGAGATGCAAGTCTCTTGAGCAAGCCCTAGAGGAGCAAAAGGCCGCTCATGAGGAGCTACTTCGTACTCATGAGAGGCTTAAGGAATCTCACTCATCCCTTCTTGTTCATAAGGAGGAACCTATTGCAAAAGCAAGTGTAGGATTAACTTGTGATATACTTGTGTAACAACCAAAATACATAAATGTATATGTTTTTTAATGATATCTAGAGCATGAATCTTGAAAGAATTTACATAAAAAACCTAACATGGGCTATGAGCTCAACTGGCCAGCCCTCCTATGGCCCAATAGCCCAAAATGCCATGGGAGAGGAAAGGGTCAACCCCTCCATCTTTCCTAGAACAATCCTCATGCATGCCTCCCCACCTCCCTTCACTTTTCATGTGAAAAACTGCTCCCATCTTGTCCTCCTTTCTGCTGTGATTGAGATCCATGGAGGAGAGTAGGGAAACCAAGAGAAGAGGTGAAAAACAGGTTAGGGAGAATGTGAAATGATCCCGATTTCCACGAAGGGAAATCCACAGATTCGAACCATAATGCGATAGTCCCAGATGATCATTCCATCACATTATTGGATAACAGTTGATATCATAAGTCATACATCGAATACCTATCTTACAGTGTACAAGTAGAAAGGTTTACTCGTTATTACATAGCCACTTGGCGGAATCACTCAGAGCACACATGATCCAAAACATCATCAGGTAGAATGGTAGCGGGCACATACTTCATCTCCTCAACCAAACTCGAGCGTAGGACAAGACCTCTAATCCTCCTAGTTGTCCCCCTGGAAGTCGAACTCAAGCTTGAGACCTGTGAAATAATTATCAATACGATTTATACTGGCCACTGGCTCCCACCCTAATGATTTGCATTTGCATTGTGGTAGTGGTATGCAAGGGTAGAGCAAAAGACCTATTTATGGTTGTAGTTTCCTATGCAAGTGTAAACAAAGTTTTAATAATATTTCATCAAATTTTAACCCATCTCAATCACACATTCACCCATCCCATCACACACATCTCACCATACTCTCGCTATCTAGGCAGCAAGGACAACTCCCTCTCGTGCCTTGCCTCAATGGACAAAGCCGAAAACCAACAACAACCTAGGGGGAAAGAGAACAAAGGACTCATCTCTCTAATCAAGTGAAGCGTAGATCATAGGAATGTCCATATTTGAGGACTCAGCTATATGTATAGATCAATCAACTCTGCAGAGCGTGTACACCTAGAACCACAATATCGTCATCATCGGCGGTGCCCCGCCTAGGCCGATTCTGGCTGCCTTGAAACCAGTACGATGCCACCCTACCACTCAGCCTTAGGCCACCCCAGAGTCCACCGGCACGCTGAGACTATGAGACGTAGTACCAGGCCCCAAAGGTCACTACACTGTCTTAGGAGGGTGTGGGTCTCACGCTCGTACCTCCCTACACTATCCGCTAACAACCTAGTAGTCGTGGCAACGCCCTAGTTGGTCGGTCACCCATCCCCCATCTATACAGGAATGAGTGGTGCGTACGTAGGGTCCTATGATCTGGTTCTCTCGACATACCAGTCCTTAGGGGGACCAGACAAGACATCTTCTTAGTGGGGATACCAACACCCTGTGCTTCAACAGCACCTCCCTCCCACGGATTCATGCCACAAAGACACTCCTCCCCGGGACCTTCTCATCTCACATGTACCCGCCACAGGTACCTCTCACAGGGGATGCCTAGGTCACACCCCCCTAGCAAAACTCGTCCAAGGACTCATCGTAGAATCCTGTCTGGTCGACTCAACCCTCACTACACACCCATAACACACGCCAAGATCTCTGCCCAAGTTATTACCATATTATCAGCACCAGGTGCCATAGCCACTCACAAACAATCCTCCACCAAGCATCACATCACATATATAATGCATGGTAGAAGTAAGCAGTAAGTAGTAAGCAAGCATCTAGCCTATCTGCGGGTGTGCAGGGGTAAAGGTTACATCAAGGTAATGGCTTCAAGCAACAACTACCATGCAACCTACCATAGTTCAATTGCATAAAATAAGGCGCTAGCAGCTATAGTAATGCATGTCTAATAGGATTCTACGAGGTTGGGTGGGACGTGGCACCTGCGGTCAGGTCATCTCCAAGCTCCTCTATGTAGTCAGGGTCGTCCTCCTCAGTCTGCGGCTCCTCTAGGTCTGCCAAATGAGACATACAGCCGCAATAAGCGACTCCTATAGATAATCACAAGAAACAATGGAAGAACAAAAGATCCAAATGCACTCAAACATAAGCCTAGGACATAGAGCTTAATTTTAGAAAAATTTGGACACTGGTTTCTTATTTTTTGAAGTCGCATGAATTTTCTAAGTTTAAATCTTTTTCTAAAAAAGAAAAAGAATAGGATAAACCAGGGCTTGACACATGGCACACTCTGATTGGACGAGGCGACTGCAGTCAATGACAGGTGGGGCCGAGTCATCAGTCAATGGTCAACATTGACCGGGCTCCGACTAGGCCTGACGGGTCAGATAACGGGCTGGGTTGGGCCGTTCTTGGCTGGGCCGGCCTAGACACATGTCGCTCGACTAGGCCATCCATGTAGCACTAGCGAGCTGCTACAGGCTTGCGTCTACGGGCGTGGTTCATGGTGGACGGCTAGGCGCAGGTCCATGGACCGTAGGCAGGGTCCACGGTGGACCATGTCCACTCCTCTCTCCTTCTCTTGGCTCACGGCGCTCTGGGTGCAAGGAGAGGCACCGTGGGGCACTCATCCTCCCTTGCTCGCATACGCCAGTGACGAGGTCGCCCGGTGGTGGTCGGCGGTTGGTCGGTAGTGATGCTACGGCCTCCTAGGGCTCCTAGGCGCTAGCACGGTATGGCGGGGTACTAAAGGTAGCTCCTTGGCTACCAACAAGGGCTGACAATAGTGCTCGGTGGCGGGGCATGCTCGGCAGTGCGGTGGTGGTGCGGCGAGCACGTGAAGCGCGCTTGGCTAGGCCGTTGCAATTCCTTCGGGTGGCTTGGGATCTCCGTTGAGGTCAATTAGAGCAAGGGCAGCGGCTCCTCAGCACCGGCTGAGACAATGGCAAAGGTGAAGGCCGCGACAGTCTGGTGAAACAGTCACCTAGGGTCTCAAAAGGGGTGACTTTCGCTCAACTGAGGTAGCCAGGGTACTAAGGAAGGTGGCGCCGGTGACCAATTGTCATGGCAGAGTTCGCCCGATGGCAGTTCACATGGCAGAGCTTTGACGAGGTCATGGTGACGGTGGCTTGGGGCTAGGGCTATCCTTCAGGCCATCCAGCTAGGTGGCCAGGCTCATGGAGCGATGGTTATCATCACTGGCCCCTCCCTACTACGTGAGGTGGGTGGGATCGGCAGGAACACCCACGGCATGGCGGCGCTCAACGTGCGGCCACGCTGGCGAGGTGAACAACAACGACAGCTCCAAGGCTCGCTATGGCTAAAAGGTAGGGGCTTTGGACGTCCCACGGCGAGGCGAACCTCGCTGTGGGGGTCTTGGAACCTCTACCGGCTCGGGTTTGATGGAACGGGGCCACGCCATGGTTGGCTCCGACCATGGCAAGTAGGTGCGGGTGTGGTGTGGTGGCACCGGCGCTTCCAAGCACCAAAGGCTCGGCAAGGCCATGCCTTGACTCATGCTCATGTGTGAGTGCGTGTGACATAGCGTGGTGGCCAAAGGCTCGACCTTGCCCCTCTCTGGTGCGGAGGACACAGAGGCAGCCACGGTGCGCACTCAGCGACAATGGACAAAGGGTGTGGGGGTGCTCACCAGCAGTGGTGGTGAGGCAAGGATGGTGGTGTGGTGGTGGGTCGAAGCAGTGACGAGTCGAAGCTGTGCCGTGCCGAACCGTGATGACGAGGAAGACGATTAGGGCGTCGTCCTCGTCTTCGGCGACCACGGGCAACTCCGGCGGGCTCGGCTCTCCTCCCTCCCTCCTTTCTCCTTGCTCCTTGTTGCCTCCTCTCACGTGGCGTGGAACGGGTGAGGCCACCGAGTGGCGGCAGGGTGGTGTGGAGAGGCTAGGGCTCCGGGGCGTGGCTTATATAGCCGGGCGCAACTATGGCGATGGCGGCGGACAACAGGGAGTGGGAGAGGGATTACGTGTAGGGTGGATAGAGCTCCTAGGGCAGGGTTTTTTTCTTCGGCGGGGGCGTGCGAGCGATTTGGCGCTGCCCAAACCGGATGCCGGTGGTCAAGGGAAGGACGCCATGGCGTCACTGTGTGGGCCGGGGTGGCGACGTCAGCGCGGCGCGGTGCCAACTGGGGTATGCGGGGCGAGCCACGGATCATGGACGTGGCGTGCATCCATGCATGCGCGGCCAATGGCTCGAGGGCGAGCGGCGGAGATGCGAGGCCTTGCCTCGGATTCCCACCGGCGAGGCGCTCCACTTCGCCTGGAAAAGCAGAGGAGGGGGAGCGATGAGGGGGATGACAAGGGGGTCCCTTGGGGCCCGCTTGTCGGCCACGCGGTGAGAGGAGGTTGGGCCGCGGCTCCGCTGGGCTGGCGGGGTGGTTTGGACCGCAGGCATGGGTGAAGTAGCAGGCCGGGGTGCAGGCAGGCCGGCGGGCTGGCTGGCTAGGCTGGGTTGATTTCTTTTCCTCCATTTCCTTCTAAAACCTTTTATATTTTCTATTCTACCCCTTGAGCTCCTATGCATCATGTGTTGCCAAGCATGTATGCATCCTTGTGGGGTCCACTAGGGGTCATCTAGGGTACTAGGATCCAAGCCAAGGGTTAGCAACACACATACACCAAGTTTAGTTTATAAAGTTTAATTGATTTTATTATCAACACATAAACTCAAGAAGATGCAACTCACAAGTGGATGATATGCATATGCTCAAGCATGATAACTTGGGATCCACTTGTGCATCTATAGGGGGTTTCCTATCATGTACACTCACCATGCATGGGTTTGTTTTAAAAAAAATTATAGTTGGTAATTTTGGTGTTTGGATTTTTAGGGTTGTTAGAGAAGGGGTGGACCAATTAGAGGTATGCCGTGATATCTTTCCCCTATCTTCACTCTAAGAATTCTGTAGGGAAACCCTGGTGAGGCCTTACAATCCTGTGGCACCTGTAATTTTGGTTGTAGTAGGGTAGCTTGATGGCGATTAGAGGCAAGATTTCTTTGGAGAGTGATGAATGATCGTTTTCTGGACACCAGGAATTTTCAGAGAGTACAGTCATCATTCTCTCGAGTTTTCCCATTGATTATATGCATGTTAAATTAGGATAAAATTTATACTATTGTAGTAGACTCTAAGAGGTTTCCACAAAGTCCAAGTTTATGTTTTTACGCCAAGTGAGTTAGGAGTTATGAGTTTTTGAAGTTGGCTTTCAGAATCTAACGAAATTCAGGACAGTAGTAGATTGAACCTGTTTTCAATGGTCTTTGTAACCGAATTTGTGGGGTCGACCTGAAGAAAACTTGAAGCATTGTTTTTGTGCTTTCCATCTTGGTAAAGTACGCATTTTTTGGACAAGTAGAACTCCCGATATGAATTTTTGAATATCCCTGTCATGTTTTGCCATCAGAAAAATACAGTTAAGTTCAGAGCTTCGGTACCTCATTTTAGGTGCTTCAAAACAAAAACATTATTATACCAAAGTTGTTGGGAATGGGATCTTCCATGTTCTGACCAAGTTTGGAAATTTTTGGGTTAGTGGATATCAGTATGCAAAAAGAGAAGCAGCACTGTTGTTGTAGATGAAAAGCGACGTTCGCTGTTTAGCGTAGTTTTTGAAGGGACAGGCCGTATGATCGCTTTACGTACAGTTCATACTTATTTGTACAAGTGTACATTCTGTGTTTATGCGTCCTAACCAGGTGGCGGTGTTTCGGATGGTGCCTAGTGCTTTTCTTGTGTCGCTCCGGCTTTTTGGAGGCAAGTAATTGTAGCGGTGGTTGTGCTACTGTTGTGACAAGTTATTTTCGTCACCTACACTTTAAATTCAGTACTAATATACTCTAATTATGATCTGAATATGGTGGTTTCTTCATGTTCCAGAATGTTACTTAGTTGTGTTATTTTGGTATTTTGTTTCACATGAGGATGAAGTTGAAGTGTTGATGATCTTTATCACATTGCATCATGTCATGTCCACTTTTCATTTCACATGCACTTGAAGTTGATCGCAATCCTATGGATGCGACTGTACCGGTACACATCGTGCGTTGCCCGAGGAGGGGTGCGATGTAAAAGAAGTTATGTCATTTGCAAATTTTATGCATTCATAGAAGACATCATAATAGTATGTGACTCTTGTGGATGTGAAGTTGAAGAAAATATATGTCCTATGGATATGGAATTATTAGCTGTGTAAATTTTCTTAAGAGAGGCATGTTTCTATTTTGTTGGGGTATAACTGAATGCTTAATCAATTTGTGTTTTAAATAGCTGGTCAAAACAAATTGCTTGCTGAGATTTTTAAATCTCACCCTTGCTTACTTTTTCCAGGTACTTGAAGCTTTACCTGTGGGAATGGGAAGTAGCAGCACGTTGCACCGATCATAATTTGTCTTATCATACACTTGTGCTGTAATAAAAAAAGAATGTATAGTTCATGGAGTTATTTTTATTCTTTGCTTAACTGTGTGTTAGAGTTGTTAAACTTAATCATCTTCTTTTATAGTACTTTTGGGTAATCCGACATGTTACTTTGTTTTGTTTTATCTATGCTATGCTTCCGCGTTGCTTCTTTTTCAAAGGAGGTGCTACTGAATTTTCTCGTTAAATTCAGTCAGAGGTTGTGTAATTGGTAGCATTCTAGGGTGTTGTCGCCTGGGGTGTTACAGTTGGTATCAAATCTCTTGGTTAAATTTTTCTAGGCTTAATTATGTTTGTCAAAAAAAATTACTAAATTAAATTTGACACACTTGCACATGTAGGTTGGGTATGGGTTTGCATTTTTTTTGCATATGTCGTGTTCTTTTGCATGTCTTGTTGTATGCTTATGCTTGTTGTTACTGGGATTTGATGTGTTTTGCCTTTTTTTGGTGGTTGTAGCTATGCCGGCCACTACACATAGTCATGGACGTGGCCGTGGTCGCGGTAGGGGGCGTGGTGAGGGAGATCTTGCACCTGAGGGTCCTCCGGCAAATGCAGACACGGCAGCAGTCTTGGCAGCAATGCAGGCGATGCTGGCAGAGCTAAATGCTTTACGGCAAGGTGCTCCTGTTGCTGTCCCTATTGCTTCAGTTGCTGGAGATGCTCCGGAAAATAATGTTGCTCCTGAGATGGCTCTTCCAGTTAGTGCAGTATCACTGATGCAGTGGATTGGCATGAAGCTAGGTACCTTTGATGGCAGTGGTACCCCAGTCGAGGCAGCAGATGGGCTGACGTATGTTGGGGACAAGATAGATGTTTTTGAGGTGGAAGGGTGTGCAGGCAGCCCACCCAGCTACATATGCAGTTCGAGAGAAGGTTCGAAAGAAGGTTCTACCCAGCCACTTTTCTTGATAAGATGAAGATAGACCTGAATAATTATGTTCAGGATAAGAAGACAGTAGCTGAATATGAAGTGGGTTTCAACAATATAGTGCGCTTTATTCCACATGTGGCTTACAATGATGCAGAGAAGGCGAGGCAGTTTCGCTAGGGTCTAAACGCTTCGATCAGACACATGCTGGGAGCATTTCCATTGGTTGACTTTCGCACTACACTAGACCAGGCTTTGTGTATCGAGTTACAGTAATCGATTACAAGGTTTTCATTTTCGAAAATTAAAATTTATCGGAGGTCACAGATAAAGAGAATACAGAGGATATATCGGAAATATCGGACTAAATTCAAATAAAATTTAATTTGAATTTAAGTAAATTTAAATAAATTTAAGCAAAATTTGTACGAAAAAGATAGATATTTTCTTATCGGCACCTACGGATAAAAAGGATATATTGGAAATATCAGGAGATTTCGGCCGATAAAGGAAACCATGATCGATTACTTATGAGATGCAGAAGTCGTCAGTTGGGGAGCAGTCTCGCAGTCATAGTGACAAGAAGGGACATTCTGGTGGTCCTGTGCACAATAAAGGGAAATTCTAGTATCACCAGCCATACCATGGCAAGTCCTCTCAGTCCCGTGCTTTAGATAAGAATGCACCTAAGTATCGGGCCGCTGCAAAGCCTGGCATGGGGCTAGTGTGCTTCCGTTGTGGTGATTCCCATCGTCGTTCTGAGTGCCAATGGACCGGCAAATGTTCTATTTGTGGCATGGATCATAGGAATGTGGTATGCAGGAGGAATCCCAATGGGAAAGTGACTTGGGAGCTAGTGTCTTTTTCAGCTTCAGCTTCTGGTGGCGTTGTTCAAATGATGGGAGCTACACCCTTTGCACAACAGCAGCTTCCTATGCCACATACTCAGCAGTACCTTCCAGCATGAGTTACCCTCAGTACCTGATGGCACCTCTGACTACTTCGGTTACTCCTTCGACGCCACAGTCTGGGGCTTTTCGACCACCCCAGGCTACTGCACCTCCTGTGCCTCTTATTCCCTGGGCTTCTTCATCTGGTGGTTTTACACTAGGTTCTTCTGCGGGTGTTCCAGGCATGTATTCTATGCACTCTACTGATGGCATGGACCGTGGAGATGTGGTAACAAGTATTATTTCAGTTGATTCATATGATGCACGTGCTCTTTTCGATTATAGTGCTAGCTTCTCGTTTGTCTCGGAGGGTTTTGTAGTTCGTGCTAGACTTTCTATGCAAAAGATTAGTCAGCCTGTTGTGGTCAGTTCGGCTAGAGGTCTTATATCAAGTTGTTCGGTTTGTCCTGGCTGTTGTGTTAGTCTTGCTGATGAGGTCTATGTTGCTAATCTCGTGGTGATCCCTTTAGAGCCTTTTGATGTTATTCTTGGCATGGACTGGCTTTCTCAATATCAAGCAATTATCTCTTGCTTTTGGAAGACAATTGCTTTACAGGCACCTTCGGGTAGAGAGGTGATTTTTCAGGGGAGTGCTATGAAGTATTCCCTATCTTTGCTATATCAGATGTTTCCCGATCGCCGGACTAGGAAGTCTGGCATTATCTTGTCTATGGTGGAGGGTGGTGAGGTTGCCTTACAAGTGGAAAATATTCCAATAGTGTGCCTTTATCCGGATGTTTTTCATGATGAAGTTTCTAGCATAGCCCCTAGCGTGATGCTATTTTTGAAATAAAATTGGCTCCAGGCACGAAACCTATCTATAGAACACCATATAAGATGGCTCCAATAGAGCATGTGGAGTTGAAGAAACAACTGGATGATCTTCTTGCTAAGAGTTTCATTGGACCTAGCAAGTCGCCTTGGGCATTTCCAGTGTTGTTTGTAGAGAAGATGGATGGAACCAAGTGCTTATGTGTGGACTACCGCGCTCTTAATCAGGTGACCATCAAGGATAAGTACCCTTTACCTCGTATTGATGCTCTCTTTGATCAGTTGAGAGGTTCTAAGGTGTTCTCCAAGATTGATTGGCAATCTGGTTATAACCAATCGCAGATTAAGGAGGAAGATATTGAGAAGACTGCTTTCAGCACAAGGTGTGGGCATTATGAGTATGCTGTTATGTCTTTTGGACTAACGAATGCTCCTGCTGTATTTATGGAAGCAATGAACAAGATGTTGCACGAGTACTTGGATGACTTTGTTGTTGTTTTCATCGATGATATATTGATCAACTCCAAGTCTGAGGAAGAGCATGAGCGTCATCTCAGTCTTGTTTACGATGCTCTTCGGAAGAATCAATTTTATGCTAAACTAAAGAAGTGTGCCTTCTGACTTTCTGAAGTGAGCTTTCTAGGTCATGTGATTAATCAACATGGCATTACTGTTGACCCAAAGAATGTTGCTTTAGTAGTTGAATGGCAAAGGCCAACTAGTGTGATAGAGGTTCGCAGTTTCCTTGGTCTGGCTGGTTATTATCGGCGTTTTGTGTAGGACTTCTCTAGTATTGCGAAGCCAATGACTAGAATTACTAAGAAGGGTGTTCCATTTGTTTGGACTAATGATTGTGAAGCTAGTTTCCATACTCTAAAGGAAAAGTTGGTGGATGCTCTTATTCTTGTTCTGCCTAAGAGTGGCAAGCGCTTCATGGTGTACACGGATGCTTCCCGTATTGGTCTTGGTTGTGTATTGATGCTGGGTGGCAAAGTAATTGCTTATGCTTCTCGACAGTTGAAGAAGCATGAGAGGAACTACCCCACCCATGATCTGGAGTTAGCGGTGGTGGTGTTCGCTCTAAAGTCTTGGAGGCATTATCTTTACGGTGAATCTTGTGATATCTTCACTGATCATAAAAGTCTCAAGTACATCTTTACTCAGAAGGAGCTGAATTTGAGGCAGCATAGATGGCTTGAGTTGATATGCGATTATGATTTGACAATCCAATATCATCTTGGGAAGGCTAATGTTGTGGCGGATGCTCTTAGCAGAACAGGTGTTCCTAAGATAGTGATGCCCTTGGTATTGGATTTGGAGCGTTTGGGTGTCTCATTTTGCTATGCAGGCACTGTACGTAGGGAGTTGATTATCCAGTCACACATACTTGAGAGGTTGCATGAGGCACAACAACATGATTGTTTGATTCAAGAGATACGCAAGAGGATTGCTGATGGCAGACCTCGAGAGTTTAGCTTTGATGAGCATGGTGTTGTTCATTTTCGAGGACATCTTTGTGTGCCACAGAAGTCAGATGTGAAGATGGATATATTGAGAGAGGCTCATCGAACTCCATATACAGTTCATCCGGGTGAGACCAAGATGTATAGGGATCTTAAGCAAAGCTTCTGGTGGAGAAGGATGAAAGTTGATGTTGCCAAGTATGTGGCATCTTGTGGTGTTTGTCGGCAGGTGAAGGCTGAGTATAAGAGACCGGCAGGCTTGCTGCAGCCTTTGGAGATTCCGGAGTGGAAGTGGGAGCATATCACTATGGACTTTGTAGTTGAGTTGCCTCGCTCGCCTCCAGGTAAAGATTCTATATGGGTGGTTGTTGATAGACTTACCAAGTCAGCACATTTCATTCCTATGAAGACAACTAATTCAGCTCAAGAATTGGTTCCATTGTATATGAAGGAAGTGGTACGGCTACATGGAGTACCTAAGTCTATTGTTTCAGATCGGGACTCTAAGTTTGTGTCCAAGTTTTGGCAGATTTTGCATGATGCTTTGGGTACAAAGCTTTCACTTAGTGTGGCTTTTCACCCACAAACAGATGGCCAATCTGAGCGTACTATTCAAATATTGGAGGATATGCTACGTGCTTGTGTCCTTTCTTGGAAGGGCAGTTGGGAGGACCACTTAGCTTTGGCTGAGTTTGCATATAACAATAGTTATCAGGCTAGTATCAAGATGGCACCATATGAGGCTTTGTATGGTAGGAGATGTGTTTCCCCATTGTGTTGGGAGACTTTGGGTGAGAGATCCTTAGTGGGTCCAGATTGGGTTCAGCAGACTGCTAAAAAGGTACAAGTGCTACGCCAAAATATGTTGGCCGCTCAAAGCCGTCAGAAAAGTTATGCTGATGTGAGGAGGCGAGACCTCAAGTTTGCTGTGGGTGATCAGGTTCTTCTTAAAGTGTCACCAACCAAAGGAATTGTGTGTTTTGGTGCTACTGGGAAACATAGTCCGAGGTATATTGGTCCGTTTCATATTGTAGCCCGAGTTGGCAGATGGGCTTATCGCTTGCAGTTACTTGAGTCCATGAGAGGGGTACATAATGTCTTCCGTGTATCTATGTTGAGAAAGTATCTGCGTGATCTCAAACACAAGATTGACCGTGGGCCAATCACCGTTCAGCAGGATATTACTGTGAAGTGTCACCCAGTGCGTATCTTGGACTCTTCAGAGCGAGTTATGAGAAGACGATCAAATATGTTAAAGTGCTATGGACTAATCAGTCTGAGTGTGAGGGTACTTGGGAGCTTGAGGAGCAGATGCGTAAGGATTATCCCAATCTCTTTGAAACCGGTAAGTTTTGTGTGATATATGCCTAGTTTACCTTTCTGTTGGTCTCTATCGTAAAAGCGCAGGAATTCGAGGACGAATTCCTTTAAGGCGGGTAGAATGTAACAACCGAAATACATAAATGTATATGTTTTTTAATGATATCTAGACCATGAATCTTGAAAAAATTTACATAAAAAAACTAACGTTGGCTATGAGCTCGACTGGCCAGCCCTCCTATGGCCCAACAGCCCAAAATACCATGGGAGAGGAAAGGGTCGACCCCTCCATCTTTCCCAGAACAATCCTCACGCATGCCTCCCCACATCCCTTCACTTTTCACGTGAAAAACTGCTCCCATCCCGTTCTCCTTTCTGCTGTGATCGAGCTCCATGGAGGAGAGCAGGGAAAACCATGAGAAGAGGTGAAAAACGGGTTAGGGAGAAGGGGTGGACCAATTAGAGGTATGCCGTGACATCTTTCCCCTATCTTCACTCTGAGAATTCTGTAAGGAAACCCTGGTGAGGCCTTACAATCCTGTGGCACCTGTAATTTTGGTTGTAGTAGGGTTGCTTGATGGCGATTAGAGGCAAGATTTCTTTGGAGAGTGTTGAAAGATCGTTTTCTGGACACCAGGAATTTTCAGAGAGTACAGTCATCATTCTCTCGAGTTTTTCCATTGATTATATGCATGTTAAATTAGGATAAAATTTATATTGTAGTAGTAGACTCTGAGGGGTTTCCACGAAGTCCAAGTTTATGTTTTTGCGCCAAGTGAGTTAGGAGTTATGAGTTTTTGAAGTTGGCTTTCAGAATCTGTCGAAATTCAGGATAGTAGTAGATTGAACATGTTTTTGATGGTCTTCGTGACCGAATTTGTGGGGTTAACCTGAAGAAAACTTGTAGCAATGTTTCCATGCTTTCCATCTTGGTGAAGTACGCATTTTTTGGACAAGTAGAACTCCAGATATGAATTTTCGAATATCCCTGTCATGTTTTACCATCAGAAAAATACAGTTAATTTCAGAGCTTCAGTACCTCATTTTAGGTGTGTCAAATAAAAAACATTATTATACCAAAGTTGTTGGGAATGGGGTCTTCCATGTTCTGACCAAGTTTTGAAATCTTTGGGTTAGTGGATATCAGTATGCAAAAAGAGAAGCAGCACTGCTGTTGTTGATGAAAAGCGATGTTCGCTGTTTAGGTTAGTTTTTGAAGGGACGGGCCGTAGGATCGCTTTATGTACAGTTCATACTTATTTGTACAAGTGTACATTCTGTGTTTATGCTTCCTAATGAGGTGGCGGTGTTTTGGATCGTGCCTAGTGCTTTTCTTGTCTCGCTCCGTCTTTTTGGAGGCAAGTAATTGTAGGGGTGGTTGTGCTACTGTTGTGACAAGTTATTTTCGTCACCTACACTTTAAATTCAGAACTAATATACTCTAATTATGATCTGAATATGGTGGTTTCTTCATGTTCAAGAATGTTACTTAGTTGTGTTATTTTGGTATTTTGTTTCACATGAGGATGAAGTTGAAGTGTTGATGATCTTTATCACATTGCATCATGTCATGTGCACTTTGCATTTCACATGCACTTGAAGTTGATCGCAATCCTATGGATGCGACTGTACCGGTACACATCGTGGGTTGCCCGAGGAGGGGTGCGATGTAAAAGAAGTTATGGCATTTGCATATTTTATGCATTCATAGAAGACATCATAATAGTATGTGACTCTTGTGGATGTGAAGTTGAAGAAAATATGTCCTATGGATATGGAATTATGAGCTGTGTAAATTTTCTTAAGAGAGGCATGTTTCTATTTTGTTGGGGTATAACTGAATGCTTAATCAATTTGTGATTTAAATAGCTTGTCAAAGCAAATTGCTTGCTGAGATTTTTAAATCTCACCCTTGCTTACTTTTTCCAGGTACTTGAAGCTTTACCCGTGGGAATGGGAAGTAGCAGCACGTTGCACCGATCATAATTTGTCTTATCATACACTTGTGCTGTAATAAAAAAAGAATGTGTAGTTCATGGAGTTATTTTTATTCTTTGCTTAACTGTGTGTTAGAGTTGTTAAGCTTAATCATCTTCTTTTCTAGTACTTTTGGGTAATCCGACATGTTACTTTGTTATGTTTTATCTATGCTATGCTTCCGCGTTGCTTCTTTTTCAAACGAGGTGCTGCTGAATTTTCTCGTTAAATTCAGTCATAGGTTGTGTAATTGGTAGCATTCTAGGGTGTTGTGGCCTAGCGTGTTACAACTTGATGAATCCTTTTATACTCCTATTGTTGTTGCAGAAACTAATCCTTCTTGTACCAAGAATACTTCTCCTATGAGTGATGATTTCATTTGTGATTCATCTCTCATTGTTGAGAATGAGACATTGAAGAAGGAAGTTGATGAGCTAACCCGCGCACTAGGCAAGGCCTATGGTGGTGAGGCGCGCTTGTTCAAGTGTCTCGGGAGCCAAAGATTTTCCCTTAACAACGACGGTCTTGGGTATGTCCCTAAGAAAGGCTATAATGCATTTGTGTCTCACAAGCCACAATTTGTGAGAAGCAATGGCAAGTATTGCTACAAATGCAAGCAAGCCGGTCACATGGAGGAGTGCAAAAACAAGAAGAACAGCAATATATCCTTAATTCCTTTTGATTCTTGTTATATTCTTTCCACGGGTGTTAATGATGTGCATGCTAAATTCATTAGTACACCAATTGTGGGCACAAAGAAGAGCACCATTTGAGTGCCAAAGAGTTTGCTAACTAACCTTGGAGGACCCAACAAGAAAAGGGTACCTAAGAAGAATTAATCTGCTTTCGTAGGTGAATTATAAGGCCAGAGGAAGGCATTGTGCGAGGGTTTGTTCCTGCATCTGCCTGACTAACACAAGTGTCGTACATTCGACCAACCTATCTAGTCCCGACCGATACAGGGGCCTCAGGAGAATGCCATCCGTACCTCCTCTTTAGGATCTTTTTAATGGTCGAGTGACACGCAACGGTCCATTCATCAAACTTTAACATAACTTCACCATTATACTTTAAAGTTACAAATTTTCATACTGAAACATCACCGGACATTACATTAGGAAAATAAACCATTTAACATCCGCGACTACTGACACTCCCATCTAAGTTGTACTCTCATAAATTCACTCATACTTTTATCAGAATTAACATGCAGCTCATCTTGAATGCAGCCATACCAAGGTCTGCTAACCTTCGACCTATCGAGGCTTGCTCGACTGCCACCGAGTAGAAGTTCCTGCAAAATAACTTAATGACAGCACCGTGAGTACATTGTGTACTCGCAGGACTTAATTCCATTTGACGCATATCTATAGTGGATGCACAAGGAGATTAATAGGAATTTGTAAAAGTGCAAAAAGCATGGCGTTTCTTAAAATGTGACAAGCTCATGATTCATAAATAAATTAACCAATAATCATAAGTTCTTGATAAGTAGTAGGAACAACCGGTTCCATCCCGAAGGACTTCAGGCTTTTAAATTAGTCTCTGCAGAGGTGTACAACTGTACCCACATGGACGAATTGGACTAACCTCCATACCCGTGCGCCAGGGTAAGGGTTGCCTCACGTCATCCAACCTTTCCTTAGTGTGGCTCTCGTATCAACGAACGGTTTGAGCAGGTACCGATGTAATGCCATCACATCTACACTGCGTCATCCCCTCGCGCCGAATCCGCTCGATAAGTGAGTCATCACCGAGTAATGAGATCACCAACCCATTTGCGGTATGTGGTCTGTACGGGTGGTTACTCAGACTCGCTACCCCAATGAACGATCCTTAGCTACTCCACAAGCTATGTCACTTGAGATCCAACACTCACAGTGACCTTACCCCTCGCTTGAGTAGAGATTACTAAGGTTGATCATCATGTTTACATTTCAAGTTGGGGATTGATCCTAAGTCATATTGACCTATTACAGATCTAGTTAATTCCCTTGCAAAAATTTAAGTAATTAATTATCCCAATTTAGCTTCCTACACGCGCGAGAGTGAGTTCCCTTCTCAAACTCGATTTCTAATGAGACTAAGCAAATAAGCAATTAAGCGTTCCAGATGAAAGGCTCTAATTAATTAACTAGTGAGTAGCTCTAAATTAATGAAGCAAGATTATTTTACTTAATCAAGTTTTAGATGAGATGCAAACTCATAATGAAACAAGTAATGAGTATCCAAAATAGGGTTTGTGGGTTGCCTGCCTAGTCATGCCGTCCCGATGGCTGGGGTGAGGATGACGATCTATATACGCGCCTCGCTTGCTATGCAGATTCAATCAACAGTCACTGGTAACTAGCGGACTCTTCGCTAGGTTTTCCGGACGCTTCGTGGATCTGCGGAATGTTCTTAGGAACATTCTAGTAGGATCGGTCTTAAGCATTTCTGGGCTTGGTTGTCTCAGTGGACGGTCCATGACAACTGACGGACGCTCCGCAAGAACTAGCTCCTCTCGGGTTCTTTGTGTTTGGGTTTATATAAACTAGCGGATGCTCCACGGGTTCTGGCGGACATTCCGGTGGGAACTAGGTGCTCTCGGGTTGGCTGATTTTAACACTTTATTAACTGACGGACGATCCGGTGAACTGACGGATACTCCAGCAGCAACTGGGTGCTCTCGGGTTGCTTGGAAATCGAGCTTTATAATTTGGCAGACAATCCGCTGTTTCTCTCAGAAAGGTTAAGTGGGTGTGGCTGACTAGTTTTGGACTATCGGACTCTCCATCAATAATGGCGGACTCTCTGCCAGTTCGGCGACAGAAACTAGGTGCAAGGTTCTTGTGGGGTTCCTTGGGGATTCAACCTTAGATGTAGCAAGCTATGGTTCATGCATGTGCAAGGGCTTCCTAGGGTAGTTTAGGTGGCTTGCTAGGCTCAAGATAGCTAGGGTTTAGACTAGGGTTACCAAGTGCAACATGTGATTTGGGATTAAACTAGGATAGGAATAAAAAGAGAACTTTATCTTAAAATTGAGCATGGCAACTTAGCTTTTGAGATTTCGGTGGTTTTCTTGCCACCAAGATTTAGGATGGAGCTTCTTGATTCCAAGGTTCCAAACCAAAAGAGATAGATTGGCTGCCCATGAGCGCCTCTTGCAAAAATTCATGAAAATGCATAAGAGAGGACAATTCCAAAAGAAACATGGGATGATTGAGTTAGGGAGAGATCTCTTGAACTTACTCTACATATGATGGAACCACCACCAGCAAGAAATCCTCAATTCTTGAAACAAAACCACAAGTTAGGTTCTTGGGATCAAATCCAAGGAATGAGAGAGGTTTCTCTTGAGCTAACCATTGAGCAAGATGAAGAGGTTGAGGTGATCCATGAGATGATGCTGTTGCTCCTCCTCTTCTTCTTCTATTCCTTCTCCAATCTCTCTTCCTCTCCGTTCTTTCTCTAGTTCTAGGGTTCTTCCTTGTTCTTGAGTGTAGAGAGAGAGTGTGAGTTGCAAATGAGTGGAGGAGTGAGAGAGAGGGTGAAGTGGAATGTGTTCAGCTGATGAAGTCTCCTCACTCGTGCTGACATGTGGGTCTAAGGAATACAAGTGAAGGATAGCTCATCCTGCACTTACTGTTTCTATTCGAAGTATTGGCGGATGGTCCGCAGGACATGGCGGATGCTCCATCAGCTCTCTGTATTGGTGAATTAGATTCAGGGATCGACACCTTGAGGTTGAAACTAGATCTCAGTATCCAATTTGAATATATGATGTCCTCAAGAGGGTAGTAATCCATTTGAGTCTTCTGGGTCAAATCATTGGGGTAACCAAACATACTTGTCCTATTATTGATTCGGGACTGACTTCGGTCGTCTTGACCTTATTTCGAATACGTCGATGATGATGCTTTGATTGGTAAAACAAGGGCTCTTGATTCGATACAAGGCACCAGTGATCTCCACAGTAGTAACTTCAGGCTTAAGTTGGTTGTCACTCCAGAAGTTGTCCATTTGGAACGACAACGGGTCGTTACAAGTTGTCCCCTCCTCAAAATAGAGCTCGTCCTCAAGCTCGGCCAAGAATAAGGTTAGTTGTTTAGGAAGACTTGGGTTGAGAACTCCACTTATTCTTGAGCTCGGTGACCCTTTTTCCTTTCCGGGATTCCAAGGTGCTGTCCAATTTTTTGGCAAGGTTTGTGACTCCTCTCTTTCTTTTTCAAGGGTCGGGGGATGTAGATATAGCTTCGTGATGTCTCTGTTGTAATCTCGTTGGAGTGTTGATGAACTTCAGATGGGTGTAGTTTGGTGAAGGTTTCAGACTCTTGGATGATAAAGATAAGCTTGAAGACATCGTGAGAGGATTGAGTTGTAGTAACTCACGATCTTATTCCTTGGGATAAAACAGTAGCCGTCACTATCGGGGATCCACGTACCCATGTATGAAGATCGGTAATTGGGTTTTACCATGTTGGTAGGGTTTATCTTTGACATCACGGTCATGCTGTCAAGGGTACACACACACACACACACACACACACACACACACACACATACACATATATATATATATATATATATATATATAGTGGGTTTACCAGGTAGCCATATCCATCAATAGTCTCCAAGTTGAGTTGTCTGTCCTTGGGTGCTATCGGATTGTCCGCTGGATTTATCGGATGGTCGGTAGGACTAGGGTTTCTAAAATTGCATTGACTATTGTCGACTGCTCTGGCGGACACTCCATCGATTCTAGCAGATGATCCGTCGGTCCGTGACTATATAAGGGCTGAGAGTGACCGATGAGTTTCAGTTGTCCATTTCTATCCACGTCGCCATCACTGCCGCTGCCGCCGCCGCCGCTGCCTCTACTGATTCCATGCAGTAGTAGAGAAAACGATATTTGATCCACTTTGAAATTTGGCTTTAGTCCCGGTATTTTTCGTGCCCGGGACTAGAGAAACATTTAGCCCCGGTTGGTAGCTCCAACCGGGACTAAAGGTCCCTGCCCTATGCCAGGCTTTTGCTGCAGGGGACATTTAGTCCCGGTTGGAGCTACCAACCGGGACTAAAGGTTAACTTTTACTCCTGGTTGGAGGGACCAACCAGGAGTAAAAGTCTACTCCCGGCTGAAGACTCCGTCCGGGACTAGAAAGGGACCTTTAGTCCCGGTTTCTGTCTCCAACCAGGACTAAAGGTCCCCACCTATATACCCCTTCTTTCTCCCCGAGCCCGAGCCACTTCGAGCTCAGTGTTCTTGCTTCATCGCCGGCCTCTCTTCTTCCTCATCGCCGGTAATCACAAGATTTCTTCGATTCCTCCATCGATTCTTCGGTTCTAAAGTTTACCAACTTTATACTCTCAAGTTTCATCAGTAGCATATCTCATTTTGTGGACTAGATGTATGTGGTTTTTTATGGTGGATTTTTTTTTATTTGTAAGCCATTTAAACTCAAAATCACTTTAAAGTTTGCATATTTGGATGAAGGAAGGTTAAAGTAGTTATTCAAAACTAGTATTCAGCTTTCATTTCTAGCATACATATCACACTTCATGGTTTAGAGATATAGAGAATTTTAGAGTTTTTTTAATTTTATTTGTTTATAAAATGAGAAATTTATATTATATTAAAAATGAGTATAGAGAGTAGATGGCAACTGCTTTCGGGTCCTTGGCCTCTCATCGGGTTCCAAAGCGACTGAGGTCGGACCTCCCTCTCATTGCATGCGGCAAGTCTGAGGAGAAGATTGTGATGGAGTACCGGGTGAGGAAGGAGTGTCCCAACAAGGGCCGTATCTTCTACAAGTGTCCGGATCGCAATGTGAGTTATTTTATTGCATTTGATGATTATGGTTAATTTATACTTATTTTTATGATGATTGTGATTAAAGTTCTAATTTTTTGTTTTAATTTCAGTGGGATGGCACTGGGTGTTCAGGCTGGTACTGGGAGGAAGAGTATGTTGAACATGTGCAAAACTCTCTTGCACAGGCGGCTACAGCGACTGATGAGGCAGTGATCCTGCGAAAGAAGCCCATAGATGTTGAACAAATGCATGATCTGTCTATTTTAGTTGGGATTGGTCGCGAAATCCTTATGCTGCTGAAGTGCATTTTAGCTTTAGTTTTTCTAGTGGTAGTTGGGATTGTCTACATTGTAGCGAGACTTTCATAAATTAATACCTTGTGTGGTGGCATGCATGTCGTATAATTAACTAATTATGTTCTAGGTTTTAATATGGTATGTATGTCATGTAATGCAGATGAGCCGGCATTGGATGTACAATGCTAATCACTGCTCCCAAGAGTTCATTGAGGGCGTGCATTCTTTCTTACGTGTGGCCGAGGCAAACAAACGCGATGGTTTCATGTGCTGCCCATGTGCCATATGTAAGAATTTGAAGGAATATGCTAGCTCAAGGAGTCTTCATTCACACTTATTGAAGTCGGGTTTCATGCCAAACTATATTTGTTGGATGAAGCACAGAGAAACCGGGGTTGTAATGGAAGAAGGTGAAGAAGAACAATGGGACGATGATGATATTATTGCTGAATATGGTGCCTTCAATGATACTGCAATGGGGGAAGCTGAAGAAGAGGTAGGTGCAAAAGATGAGCCCGCTGATGATCTTGGTCAGGCCATTCGTGACGCACAAAGAGAATGCGAAAGTGAAAAGGAGAAGATCAAGTTCGAGCGCATGCTAGAGGATCACAAGAAATTGATATACCCAACTTGTGATGCGGGGCAGAAAAAGTTGGGTACCACACTGGAATTGCTGCAATGGAAGGCAAAGAATGGTGTATCTAACAAGGGATTTGGGGAGTTACTGAAAATCCAAAAGAAGATGCTTCCAAAGGATAACGAATTGCCCACCACTACGTACGAAGCAAAACAGGTAGTCTGCCCTTTGGGATTAGAAATTCAGAAGATACATGCATGTCCTAATGATTGCATCCTCTATCGTGGTGAGGAGTACGAGAAGTTAGATGCATACCTGGTATGTCATGCATTGCGGTATAAGATCAGGCGAGATGACCCTGGTGATGTTGAGGGCGAACGTCCCACGAAGAAAATCCTTACCAAGATTATGTGGTATGCTCCTATAATACCATGCTTGAAACATCTGTTCAGAAACAAAGACCATGCAAAGTTGTTGCAATGGCACAAAGAAGACCATAAGGTAGACAATATGTTGAGACACCCTGCTGATGGGTCCCAGTGGAGAGCAATCGATAGAGAATTCCCGGAGTTTGCAAATGACGCAAGAAACTTAAGGTTTGCTTTAAGTATGGATGGTATGAATCCTTTCGGGGAGCAGAGTAGTAGTCATAGCACTTGGCCTGCTACTCTATGTATCTACAACCTTCCTCCCTAGTTATGCATGAAGCGTAAGTTTATTATGATGCCAGTGCTCATCCAAGGCCCAAGGCAACCTGGCAACGACATCGATGTGTACCTGAGGCCACTAGTTGAAGAACTTCTACTTTTGTGGAACAGACCAGGTGTACATGTGTGGGATGAGCACAAACAGGAGCACTTTGACCTATGAGCATTGTTGTTCATAATAATCAATAATTGGCCTGCTCTAAGTAATCTTTCAGAACAATCAAACAAGCGATATAATGCATGCATGCACTGTTTTGATGACATTAAAGGTATATTCTTAAAAAATGTCAAAAGGTCGTGTACCTTGGCCATCGTCGATTTCTTCCTACGAATCACCCCCTAAGAAAGAAAGGCAAGCATTTTAAAGGTAAGGTAGACCACCAGACCAAGCCGGGCAACCGGACTGGTGAGGATATACTCAATATGGTCAATGATGTGAAAGTAGTATTTGGAAAGGCACATGGCAGCGAACCTGTTCCGAACGACGCCGACGGTCACGCACTCATGTGGAAGAAGAAGTCCATATTTGGGAGCTACCCTATTGGCAAGTCCTCGAGGTCCATAGCGTGATCGACGTGATGCACCTGACGAAGAATCTTTGTGTGAACCTGCTAGGCTTCATGGGTGTGTATGGGAAGCCTAAGGACACACTTGAAGCACGACAGGACCTGCGGTGTTTGAAAGAACAAGACAACCTGCATCTAGAGAAGACAGATGATGGACGCCATTACTTAAGTCCGTCGTTTCTCTCAGAAAGGTTATGTTCGTGTGGTTGAGTAGTTTTGGCTAAGTTTTGGACTATCGGACTCTCCATCAATAATGGCGGACTCCGTCAGTCCGGCAACAAAAACTAGGTGCAAGGTTCTTGTGGGGTTCCTTGGGAATTCAACCTTAGATGTAGCAAGCTATGGTTCATGCTTGTGCAAGGGCTTCCTAGGGTAGTTTAGGTGGCTTGCTAGGCTCAAGATAGCTAGGGTTTAGGCTAGGGTTACCAAGTGCAACATGTGATTTGGGATTAAACTAGGATAGGAATGAAAAGAGAACTTTATCTTAAAATTGAGCATGGCAACTTAGCTTTTGAGATTTCAGTGGTTTTCTTGCCACTAGGATTTAGGATGGAGCTTCTTGATTCCATGCTTCCAAACTAAAAGAGATAGATTGGCTTCCCATGAGCTCATCTTCCAAAAATCCATGAAAATGCATAAGAGAGGACAATTCCAAAAGAAACATGGGATGATTGAGCTAGGGAGAGATCTCTTGAACTTACTCTACATCTGATGGAACCACCACCAGCAAGAAATCCTCAATTTTTGCAACAAAACCACAAGTTAGGTTCTTGGGATCAAATCCAAGGAATGAGAGAGGTTTCTTTTGAGCTAATCATTGAGCAAGATGAAGAGGTTGAGGTGATCCATGATTTGATGTTGTTGCACCTCCTCCTCTTCTTCTTCTATTCCTTCTCCAATCTCTTTTCCTCTCCATTCTCTCTCTAGTTCCAGGGTTCTTCCTTGTTCTTGAGTGTAGAGAGAGAGAGTGTGTGTGTGTGAGTTGCAAATGAGTGGAGGAGTGAGAGAGGGTGAAGTGGAGTGTGTTGCATTGATGAAGTCTCCACACTCGTGCTGACATGTGGGTCCAAGGAATACAAGGGAAGGACAGCTCATGCTGCACTTACTATTTCTGTTCGAAGTACTAGCGGATGGTCCGTAGGATCTGGCGAATGCTCTGTCAGCTCTTTGTCTTGGTGAATTTGATTCAGGGATCGACACCTTGAGGTTGAAACTAGATCTCAGTATCCAATTCGAATATATGATGTCCTCGGGACGGTAGTAATCCATTTGAGTCTTCCAGATCAAATCTTTGGGGTAAGCAAACATGCTTGTCCTATTATTGATTCGGGACTGACTTCAGTCGTCTTGACCTTATTTTGAATACATTGATGATGATGCTTGGATTTGTAAAACAAGTGCTCTTGATTCGATACAAGGCACCAGTGATCTCCACCGTAGTAACTTCGGGCTTAAGTTGGTTGTCACACTAGAGGTTGTCCAGTTGGAATGACAACGGGTCGTTATACATTGGGTACTTGATAGTGGATGCACTCAACACATGACTGGTGATCACAAGATGTTCAACTCACTTGATACCAATGGTTGTGATGATTTTGATAGTATCACTTTTGGGGACAATGGCAAAGGCAAAGTGAAGGGTCTTGGTAAAATTGCTATCTCAAATGATCTTTCCATATCCAATGTGTTGCTAGTAAAAGCTTGAATTTCAACTTGCCATCGGTTGCTCAACTATGTGATTTGGGGTTCAAGTGCATATTTGGAAATGAAGATGTAGAAATCATAAGTGTGGATGGTAGCAATCTCATCTTCAAATTATTTAGATATGAGAACCTCTATTTGGTAGACTTTGGTGCTAGTGAGACAAATCTTGCAACATGTTTGTTCACCAAGTCAAGTATGGGTTGGTTGTGGCATAGAAGATTAGCTCATTTTGGAATGAAACAATTGGATAGATTAATCAAGCATGACTTAGTAAATGGTTTGAAGAATGTGCAATTTGAAAATGATAGGTTGTGTAGTTCATGTCAAGCGGGCAAACAAGTAGCAAACACACATCCTAGGAAAAGCATGATGTCAACTAGCAAGCCACTTGAGTTGTTGCATATGGATTTATTTGGACCAACTACATATATTAGTATTGGAGGAAACAAATATGGATTTGTGATAGTTGATGACTTCACTAGATATACATGGGTGTTCTTTCTCAATGACAAGAGTGAAGTGTTCAACATATTCAAGTCATTTGTCAAAAGGGTTGAAAATGAGTTTGAGCTAAGGGTCAAAGAAAGTGACAAGTGACAATGGAAGTGAATTTAAGAACACAAGAGTTGATGAGCTATGTGATGAGATGGGAATCAAACATGAGTTCTCAGCCAAATACACTCCACAATCAAATGGCCTTGTTGAGACAAAAAATAGGACACTAATTAATATGGCATGCTTATTGAGTACAATGTGAGTGATTCATTTTGAGTGGAGGCAGTCAACATGGCTTGTCATGCTTCAAATAGGCTCTATTGTCACTGATTGCTAAAGAAGACACCATATGAGCTATTGATTGGAAGAAAGCCCAACATTTCATATTTTAGAGTGTTTGGTTGCAAATGCTATATCTTGAAGAAAGGCACAAGACTAAGCAAGTTTAAAATGAAATGTGATGAGGGATTTCTCCTTGGTTACCCCTCTAATAGCAAGGCATATAGAGTTTACAACAAGACATGTGGCATTGTTGAGGAAGTACATGATGTGGAATTTGATGAAACCAATGGCTCTCATGTTGGAAATGAAAACTTAGATGATGTAAGAGGAGCCAAGTTGGAAGAAGCAATGAAGTATATGGCCCATGGAGACATAAAACAAAGAGAAGCTCAAATTCGAGTTGATGAATCAATCCAAGTCAAACCATCATCAAGTGTGCAAATAGAAGACATACCAAGTGCAAGTGGCTCTCATGATCAAGATCAATTGACAAGTGCAAGTCCAAATCCAATGGTGCAAGCTAATGTTCAACTATCAAATTCTAGTGGCCCTCCAACAATAAATGAAGCAATTGCAAGAGATCATCCTACTGATCAAATAGTTAGAGATTTGAGAAGTGGTGTGCAAACAAGATCAAGGTTAGCATCATTTTGTGAGCATTACTCTTTTGAGTCATCAATTGAACCATCCAAGATAGATGAAGCTTTGAGAGATCCGGATTGGGTTAATGCTATGCATGAACTAAACATCTTCACTAGAAATCAAGTTTGGGAGTTAGTGGAGAGACCCAAAGACCACAATGTGATTGGAACCAAGTGGGTATTCTAGAACAAGCAAAATGAGGATGGTGCGGAAGTAAGAAACAAGGCAAGGCTAGTAGCACAAGGGTACAATTTGGATTTTGGTGAAACATATGCTCCGGTTGCAAGGTTGAAAGCAATTAGAATCTTATTGGCATATGAATGCTCTCACAGCATAAAGCTATATCAAATGGATGTGAAGAGTGCCTTCTTGAATGGGAAGATCAATGAACTTATCTTTGTGGAACAACCCATGGAATTTGAAGATGCTAAAAGGCCCAACCGTGTGTACAAGTTAAGCAAGGCATTGTATGGTTTGAAGCAAGCACCTAGAGCATGGTATGAGAGGTTGAGAGATTTTCTCCTCTCAAAGGGTTTCAAAATGGGTAAGGTTGACACTACCCTCTTCACCAAAAGAATTGGAAATGATTTGTTTGTTTGCCACATTTATGTTGATGATATCATTTTTGCATCAACAAATGAAGACTTTTGTGAAGAGTTTGGGAATATGATGGCAAAAGAGTTTGAAATGTCTATGATTAGAGAGTTGAGGTATTTTCTTGGATTGCAAATCAAACAACTTAAGCATGGTACATTTGTTAGTCAAGGAAAATACTTGAAGGATATTCTTAGAAAGTTCAACATGGAAGATCGAAAGGCAATTAGAACACCTATGGCCACAAATGGACACCTAGCTTTGGATGTAGGAGGAGTTCCGGTTGATCAAAAGTTGTATAGGTCAATGATTGGAAGTTTGCTATACTTGACTTCATCAAGACCGGACATCATGTTTAGTGTATGTATGTATGCAAGGTTCCAAGCCTCTCCCAAAGAATGTCATTTGACCGCGGTGAAAAGAATATTGAGGTACTTGAAGCATACACCAAAATGTTGGATTGTGGTATACTAGGGGTGCACAATTTGAGCTAATCGGATACTCAAATTTGGATTATGCTAGGTGCAAGGTAGATAGAAAGAGCACATCAGGCACATGTCAAATGCTTGGAAGGTTACTTGTTTCATGGTCCTCTAAGAAGCAAAATTCAGTTGCATTATCAACGGCCGAGATGGAATACATCTCCGTGGGAAGTTGTTATGCACAACTACTTTGGATGAAGGCCACAATATTGTACTTTGGAATTAAGTTTGAGCAAGTGCCATTGCTATGTGATAATGAAAGTGCCATCAATATTGCCACCAACCTAGTTCAACGCTCAAGAACAAAGCACATTGATATTCATCATCACTTCATAAGATATCACCAAGCAAAGGGGGATATCAAAATTGAGAGTGTGGGCACCGATGATCAATTAGCGGATATATTCACAAAGCCATTGGATGAAGCAAGATTTTGCAAGCTAAGAAATGAGTTGAATATTCTTGACTTCTCCAACATGTGAAGAGAGCATCCCATATATGACTAACCCCTCCTCCGACCAAAAGCAAAGGTAAAATTGATTGTGCATTGAGCATTCATACCTTACTAGATGTGGTTAGTGCATATAGGCATGTTATGTGAAACCTTGAAAGGTTCTAAATGGCTAGAGGGGGCCTAAATAGCCTAATAAAAATTTCTACAAATCACTAGACCAAAGAGTTAGTCCAACAAATGGAGCAAATGTGTTTTGCTCTAGCTCTACTCAAAAGGCAAGCCACCTATCCACAATTCTAGTTAGTTATGATCTCTAGGCACACCAAGGCTATGTCTCTACTTACCTAAGCTAGTGAGCTAGCTAAACAACTAGTTAATCAACTACAACTAAGCTACACTAGCTGCTCAAGCTACCACAACCACAAGAATATATGTAAGTAAATGCAAGAGAGTGGTAGAAAGTGTTATACCATCGTGGCAAGTGACAATCAATCAATATAGATAAACACCAAGTGAAATCCAATGGAGACAATTTGACACACAATTTTTCTCCCAAGGTTCACATGCTTGCTAGCATGCAAGTCCCTGTTGTGTCGACCATTCACTTGGTGGTTCATGAGCTAATAGGCGTACACAAGCCTAGCCCACAAAGGGCGCTGCAAGAACCTACACAAATGAGGGTACTCAATGACACGAGCAATTTACTAGAGTCACCTTTCACGAATCTCCCATAGGGAAGGCACAAGAAGCCCTCACAAGATCACCAGTGTGGCCACGAACAATCTCCACCTCATGCCAACACTCCTCCGCTGCTCCAAACCGTCTAGGTGGCAGCAACCACCAAGAGTAACAAGAAAACCATAGCGAAAATGATCCCCAAGTGCCACTAGATGTAATCACTCAAACAAATGCACTTTGGACACTCCCAACTCACTTGGATGCACAATCAAGTAAGAGATTGAGTGGGAGAGGTTTGCTTTAGCTCAGAAGGATGTATGGATGATCAAAATGTCCTAGAGAGTCAGCTCAAGCCAACCAAGCTCTATTTATAGAGCCCCAAACATCCACTAGCTGTTAGGCTATTGAAGGGTTACCAGACCCTAGGTCCGGACCCTAGCCCGGGGCGTCTGGACCATCAGCTTAGGGTCTGGACCCTCGCAGCTTTGAATCTTGCATAGACATGTGTCTAGTAGCTATTGGAAGCTCTGGACTGTGAGCTCCGGACCGAGGCACACGCTTGGTCTGGACCAAGGACTCTCAGTCCGGTTCACGTCACCATTCAACCTTGCATCACAATGTGTCTTCTCATTTGAAACAAGCCATTGCGTGCGCTCAGTGGCCAACTCCCATGCGTCCAAACCCAAGCTCAAAGTCCGAATCCGGTCCAAGGGCCTCCAACCGGGCCGAGGGCCATTGGTCCGGAACCCCCGCGCGCCCGGAGTCCGAATCAAGTGCCTCAGCACTGATCACCTAGGGTTAAGTTCTGGACCCATCAGTGATGGTCCGGACCACCCATACCCTAGGATCTAGAGCTCTCTCTTCTCCTCTTTTCAACTTATATTTCCAAAGCTTGTTTTCATGTGCCAACAACAAAGTGTTCCACCACTTGTGCACGTGTGTTAGCATTTTCCAAAGCATTTTCAAGGGTTAAGAGTTAGCACACTAGGTCCTAATGCATATGCATGAATCACTTCACCTAGTGGCACATGATAACTGCTTTAACCATGATTTCCCCTCTTAATAGTATGGCTATTGATCCTAAATGGGGTCACACTCTCTATAGTGTCTTGATCACCAAAACAAAATGATCCTAAGGTCTTATACCTTTGCCTTGATCAATTTTGCTTTTCTCTTTCTTCTTTTCCCAAGATAGAGCACTTGATCATCACATCTAGGCCATCTCCATCACCATGAGTGCCATCATCTTGTTCCATCACTTGGGGTGTACCAACCTATCTCTTCATTATACTTAGAACCAAAGGTTAGTACACTAGGTTTCATCAATTAACCAAAACCAAACTAGGGCTTTCAATCTCCCCCTTTTTGGTAATTGATGACAACCTATACAAAGATATGAAATAAATTCAATTTTGAACTTGAGTTGCTTGTCCAAGCAATTTGATCATGAATAAAGATTGGACAATCACCACAAGTTTGATTTTGGTAGTATTAGCTCCCTGTCGATGAAATATGGTCGGCAGTCTACCTAGGGGTATGCCCAAGGTAGTAGATTGTCGGCAGACAGATGCGCAAGCCTCAAACAAGACGGTGACGCAAGACAGACACGAGGTTTTATCTAGGTTCAGCCACTAAGAAGGCGTAATACCTACGTCCTGCGTCTGATTGTATTGCTGTATGTCGATGAGAGATGTTTTTTAGAGGGGTCCCCTGCCCGCCTTATATAGTCCGGGGGGCAGGGTTACAGATCTGGAAACTAATCCTAGACAGTTACAATTGCCATAGGTGGCCGGATAATGATTCCTATTCTAACCGACCAGGATCTTGCTTGATTGCCAAATCTGCCTTGACTCCTTGCGCGGGACTCCAAATAGGTTGGCCAAGCCACGCGTCGTCTTTTGATGGACCGGACCCTCTGATCTAGGCTGGCCCAAGCCTAGTCGTAAGGGTATAGGGGTTAATACCCCCACAGCTAGTCCCCGAGCACCATGTATTATGCTGCGACACGCCATTTTAACCTTCTCCGACAAGTAAGGCTCGAGTCCTTCACCTCTCTGACCACCGTTGTCGCCGGAGAAGTAGGTTGTCTGAAGAATGTATGGTGCTCTTAAGAAAAAAGAAAAAGATTTCCATCCTGTGAAGTGTGCCCACTTGTATTTCTGAAAAGAAATGTAAGTGAAACTTGAAGCGTAGCATCCTTGATCATCAGAGGCGTAGGGGTCGAAAAACAAACACATTCACCGCAAGGTGAAGTGTGCCCACTTAGTCCCTGAGCCTGGTAGTAGGTGACGTAGGCACGTGGTGCCAGGGTCTTTGAAGAATTCCCAGTGACGTTGAGAATCCAATCATCGTACAGGCGATACGAGATGCATCGGTAGGTGCATCGTACCAATGTAGTCCCCAGGCTTGCTGTAAGGCGAATTATGAGCCTTGTAGCAAGGTCTAAATAAATGTCTCTCAACTGTTTGTGAGTACAAATCACATGTAGCCGAGGAGAACGATCTCCGGGCAATGGTTAGGACAGTTTCCGAGCACATTAGTATTTGGAGCAGTCCCCGAGCATGACAGTGGTCTGGGTAGTCCCCAAGCACGGCAGTGGTCTGGGCAGTCCCCGAGCACGGCAGTGGTCTAGGCAGTCCCTAAGCACGGTAGTGGTCTAGGCAGTCCCCGAGCATGGCAGTGGTCTGGGCAGTCCCCGAGCACAGCAGTGGTCTGGGCAGTCCCCGAGCACGGCAGTGGTCTGGGCAGTCCCCGAACACGGCAGTGGTCTGGACCATCCTTGAGCACAAGACATGCGGCGAAAAAACGAACGCCGCTTGAACTATTATTTGGTGTATTTATTTATCTTCGTATTCTGTCAAGTCCAATCGTACATGTCTGGTCAAAAAAGCAGACAGGTATAGCACGTCATACTGTCTTCTTGCCCTTTCTAGCAAACAGTCTCTTGGCACCTATAAAGAGGTGCGTCAGTGTGGGCCCTCTCACACTAGCAACGAAGAGGCGTGTACACTGGTAACGAAGGGGCGCGTTTATTGGCGTAGATCTTGAGGTTGTGAAAACAACCACCTATGGCGCGTGCGCACGTCTCCCAAGAATCTCGGGCGAACAAAATGACGGAACCCTTGGTTATTTATAATATAGAACTGGTAAGTTACTTTTTACCGATCCCCATTATCATTCGCCGCCGTAGCCTTCTTCTTCCTCTTGCTGAAACCTATACCTCCGAAATCATCACCAATCCCCCCTCCACCGCATCCACCCCTTTTGCAAGGACGGATTAATGGCGAAGAGAGACGCCCAGAAGAAAGCCAGAGTCATGGTGAAGGAGTGGTGGAAGTCAAGGAGCAATGAGCAGACCATCGAAGACCTCGTCACCATGGGAGTGCTCCACAATAAGGCACTCGCGGGATGGCGCGCGCCGGAAGGAGAAAGCTTTCCCGATCCACAACCAGGTGAGATTGTGGTTTTCGAGGATTTCTTCAAGCGGGGTTTTGGGGTTCCAGTGCACCCTTTCCTTCAGGGGCTCTGTTTGTATTACGAGATTGGGATTTGCAATCTACATCCCAACTCGATTCTTCTTGTCTCCACCTTCATCCATCTTTGCGAAGCCTATGGTGGCTTCCAGCCCCATTTCAACCTCTTTCGCCATCTGTTCTGTCTGCAGAAGAAAGGGAGTGGCGGCTCAAAGATAGCCAGAGGCGTATACCTCAATCTGTGTGATGGGATGAAGGCCCAGTACCTGCACTGCCCTTGGAACACATCGCTGGACGAGTGGTACAAGAAGTGGTTCTATATCCACGAAGAGCCGAACACGATCACCCTATGCGACATGGGGTTCATTCCGGAGAAGAAGAACAGCTAGTCGGAGAAGCCCGAGCACCTAGAACAGATTGCAGAACTGCTCGGGATGATCCCATGGGGGAAGCTGGATGGTCCAAGCATGGTCGGAAACTTCATCAGCCGAAGGATCCAGCCCTGCCAGAGAAGGGTACATCCTGGCTACGAATACCAGGGGAGCGCGGATCCAACGAGGACCAGAAAAGAGGCGCTTGACAAGATCGAAGTCAAGGCCAGGATTGGGGAGCTATTCAACTTAGTCGATCCCAATTATGTCAGGTTAAATGATATTGAGCACGCCTTCAAGCTAGCCCGACCTCCCCCAAAGGTAAATTATGCTTCCTTGTACCTGTAGAGTTATGTTGTAAAAAAAATTGACTGTGTTGTCGCCTTATGTCTCCTAGAGTAATGGTCGTGATAGGGCAGCAGTGTTCGTGTCTCCACCCCGTGGTGTGGATTGGCCGCAAGTTGCCAGCCCAACTGCCCAGACCAGTGCCAGGGCCAAAGACGTCGACTGGGCCATACTCGGGGTTGGGGAGGAGGCAACGGCCAGGGTTGCTGGCAAGCGACCGGCAGCCAACAAACGTCGTCAGGCCATCTTCCCACTATCAGATGATGAAACAGAGGATGTAGACATCTTCCAACTCGTCCCTCGAAAGAGGAGGAGACAACTGGAGTCGACGGAGCAGGGTGGTTCCTCTATGCCAGCAGGGATCGCATCACTGACCACTGCAACACAGAGGACCAGTGGCAAAGGAGTCGAGCACCAATCCCCGACGCCGGTACTGGTCATGGGAAAAGACCCGGCGGAACCTGCCGAGCACGTGGAGCAAGCACGGTCGAAGAGACGCTCCTTCGCCACGTCGTTCCGTGCTTCCAAGCTCTAAGTATTTGTAACCTTGATGTAAGCTTACAATTTGCATTGAATACTATTGTCTTCTGAACTTATCTCTGATATATTAGGTCGGTGTCCACCAAAAATCCCGACTAGCTAGCTGGGTGCGGCACGGCTTCGCCAGCAATGGCGGAAAGAACTGCCCAGTAGCCAGCTACGGAGGAACCTGTAGAAGAAAATCCACCGGAACCTCAGCAGACGAGCGGCCAGACGACAGTCCCCGAGCAGTTGATCAAGAAGAGAGCCAAGCCAAGTACAAGTGCTCCGAGCACTAACCCTGCTGAGGGGGATACTTCGGCGCCAAGAGGACCAGACCAAGCCGAGGAGCAGCAGCCGGAGGTGGCACAGAGCACGCTTGCCGATGCTACAGCTTGTGGGAAAGCCATAGTGGTCGCAGAGACTACAAACTCCAGACCAGCACCACCTCCTGAACAAGAGGCTGAAGAGGACGAAGTAGAAGAGATCCTGGGCCATCCCCAAGACAACCGACAACATGTATATGTGTCGCGCTGGCGGAATGACGAGTGGGTTATGCATGAGGAAATCCCAGAGGTCGAAGAGACCCTAAAAGTTGAACGAGCGGCAAAACGTCTGGTGACAGAAGTCCAGGTATGTTTGGCTTGACCACTTGATCCTACTATTTAGTCGAACTACCCGACTTAGCTTGTTTATATACAGGACTTGATGAAGATCGCAAAGTACCGAAAGAGGTGCTTCGACCAAATTGAGGGAATCATGGCCAACAATAGAGAACTGGCGGCCGAGGTGGAACGCTTGCGCCGCCAACTTGAAGCCGCCGACTAGGAGAGGATGGAGCAAGAGGCACAGAACCAGAACCTAGTCGTCCAACTCAGTAACAAAGAGCAGGAAAAAACAAGTAAGTTGTCATTTTATCACAGCAAGTGCATGACACGTATTGCTACATTGTTGGTAGTGACAGCTGTAGTGCAGGCTTAGAAGCCAAAGTAACCTGCCTCCAAGAGGAGAATAGCCGTGTGACCGCAGAGTGTGGTCGCCTGAAGGAGGACAACGAGAAATTAGTGCGTGACCAGTCTCAACTCTAGGACCGCACAACCAAGATGGAGGAACTGAAAAGTAAGGGTTCCAGACCACCTTTCTCATTTTGTTGCCCGCCTTATCTTGTCGTGCCGTTACATTTTGATGTCTTGTATGGTTTGTAGTTTTAAAAGTCAATGCCAAGAAACATCTAGAAGCCATGATGAAAGATCGTGATGGCTGGAAGGCGCGATGCCTAGAGACCACCGAGGATTGGGACACATGGAAGAACCGGTGCCAGGAAGTGGCAACTGGCATTTTGCCCGTCCTCGACCTTATCGACCCGGTGCTCACAGAGGAAGTGCCAAGGACGCCACAGCTTGGACTGGTCGTGAGATGCTGAAAGGCATGGGGATGGTTCCAAGAGTTCGTGAAGGAGGCGGGTGAGTACATGGGTGCACATGTGCTAAGCATGGTGCGTGCCCACTACCCCCTGATCGATCTCAAGCGCCTGGAGGCTGGGTACCCAAAGGAGGTAGACCCAGACAAGGCTGAGGAGCTTCGGATGGCCCAGCTGGACCTGTCGTCAAAGATAATTGGCGACATTAACCTGTGTGGAGGTGGGACAGCACCTGTACAGGGTACGCCATCGACAAGTCAACTGGAAACACCATCAGTTGCAAGCCAACCGACGAAGCCTGCGGTCTCGACCAGCCAGGCATCGGCGGGGCCATCCTCTTCAGCTCGACCAGCACAAGAGTCCCCAAGACTCAAGTAGGATATCGGAAGTGGCGAGCAGTAGGTGCCGCGTGCCTCGACCAGCCAATGGAACAGGCTTAGAGCTGTAGAAGAAGGACATAGTTGTGTTATTGTAAACTTGGGCCTCTTCAGGCAAGCTTGTAATAACGTAACTGTATATTATCATAAGCTTGTTTGCTTTGTATAAAACGTATTTAAGCTTGAAACTCATGTTAGTGTAACTAAGTTAGAACAAGTTAACATTCTGTTTAGTTGTACCATTTTACTTGACACGTCATTCCAAAAAGTTTGTGCGGCCCTAGTTTGCCATGTGGTTGGAGTGTGAGGTGCGTGACCTGTGCACACGTAGACGTGGACAAGTCAAACTAGGGGGACCTGCCGATCACCCATAGCGTAGAGAGCGGATCCCATGCACGCGTTGGGAGGAACCGGAGACAGGGCCTACTCCGAAAACCATAGAAGGAATGGTGGTCGGCTTTTACTGGCTAAGTTAGAATAACCATAAAATTCGAAGTGACACATTAGAGTGGTCGGAGAAATCATAATAGCTTTATTGAAGTAAATCAAAAAGTACAAAAGGAGTACATATCTCAGTGGTTAAGCATAGAAACGTCTAAGCTTGTCGATGTGCCACGAGTTTGGTACGTCCGTACTGTCCAAGTGAGCTAACTTGTAAGATGTTGGTCGTGTGACTTCCTTGATCATGAAGGGCCCCTCCCATGGGGTTGCGAGTTTATGGACACCAGCCTGGTTCATCTTCCACTTTAGGACCAGGTCCCCGACCACGAAAAACCGCTCTTTAATGTTCTTGTTGTAGTACCTGCGCAAAACAGCAAGGAATTTGGCCGTACGTACACAAGAATCGAGCCACTTCTCTTCTGCGCTATTCACTTCTAGCTCTCGTACTTCATTGACCTTGCCTTCGTCGAAGTTCTCTACCCGTGCTGATCTGAAAGCTATATCTGCTGGGAGGACTATCTTAGCACCATAAACCATAAAGTATGGTGAGATGCCGGTGTTACGACTGGGCTGAGTTCTGAGGCCCCAGACCGTGGCTGGTAACTCTTTGAGCCATCTTCTGGGAGCTTTGTCATTTTCTCTGTACATCCTCTTCTTCAATGCATCCAAGATCATGCCATTGGCCCGCTCGACTTGTCCATTATCTCTAGGGTGCGCCACCGAGACATATTTTACTACTATGCTCCTTTCATCGCAGAAGTCCCAAAAAGCGTTCCTGGTGAACTGAGTATCTAGATCAGTGATGATGCTGTTGGGTATGCCAAAACGGTGGATGACCTGGTCAAGGAATGTGACAGCCTTTTCTGAGGATGCCTGTACAAGAGGCATGTATTCTATCCACTTAGAAAATTTGTCGATCAGCACAAAGACGCACGTAAATTTCCCAGGAGCCAGTTTGAAGGGCCTGATCATATCAAGTCCCCAGCATGCGAAGGGCCAGGAGGCTGGTATTGTCTGGATCTCATGTGCTGGTACATGGATTCTCTTGGCGAAGAACTGACAACCCTCACAGTGGCGGACTAGCTTCTCTGTGTTGGCTACTGCTGACAGCCAATAGAACCCTGCTCGGAAAGCCTTACCGACCAGCGTTCTTGAGGCCGCGTGGTTGCCGTAGGAGCCAGAGTGGATTTGGTCTAGGAGATGTTTGCCATCTTCCTAGGTTATACACTTCATCAATATTTCCTCCTTTGCATTCTTGCGCCATAACTTGCCATCGACGAGCAGGTACTGCTTACTGCGACGCATCAGGCACTCGTTTTCTGTCCGATCAGTGTAACCGCTGCCATCTGTTAGGTACTTGATGAAAGGTATTCTCCAGTCGGGCTCATGAGTGGTCGGAGGCGGCTCGGTGGTGCTCGACGCTGGAACCGTAGCCACCAATTGCTGGTCTGGAGGCTTGTCTGCCGTGGAATCTTCCTCTTCGATGGAAGGCGTAAGCAGGTCTTGGACGAATACGCCATGTGGGATTTTGGCTCGGGATGATCCTAACTTTGACAGCGCATCCGCTGCTTGATTCTTGTCCCGGACCACGTGTATGTACTCGATGCCATAGAACCTGCCTTCCAGCTTTCTGATCGATTTGCAGTATGCATCCATCTTTTCGCTGGTCATGTCCCAGTCCTTGTTGAGTTGGTTGATGACCAGAGTCGAGTCTCCATAGACATAGAGACATTTAATGCCAAGCTCAATCGCAATGCACAAACCATGTAGGCATGCTTCATACTCGGCGGCGTTATTAGACGCTGGGAAATGAATCCTGAGAATGTACCGGAGCTGCTCCTTGGATGGTGACACAAAAAGGACTCCTGCTCCCGCACCGTCAATGTTGAGAGAGCCATCGAAGTACATCGTCCAATACTCGTCGGATCCCGGAGAGGCAGGCGTGCTTAAGTCTGTCCACTCGACGATGAAATCGACGAGTGCTTGAGACTTGATTGTAGTACGGCTTGCAAATTCCAAGGAGAAGGGGCATAGCTCCATTGCCCATTTGACGATGCGCCCGTTCGCATCCTTGTTGCTAATGATGTCTCGAAGAGGGTACTCAGTCATGACCACCACATGATATCCGTCGAAGTAGTGTTTCAACTTTCGAGATGTTATCAGTATGGCGTAGATCAACTTCTAAATCTGTGGGTACCTGGTCTTGGACTCATTGAGTACCTCACTGATGAAATAGATTGGTCGCTATACCTTGTAGACGTGGCCGGGCTCGTCGCGCTCGACAACCATGGCCGTGGAGACCACTCGATTAGTAGCCGCAATGTAAAGCAGGAGTGTTTTGTCTTCTCTGGGAGCAGTGAGGACCAGAGGTGACATAAGGTATTGTTTTAGCTGTGTGAAGGCAGCGTCTGCTTCCTCTGACCACTCAAACTTTTCGGATGCTTTGAGCAGTTTAAAGAACGGTAATCCTTTTTCGCCTAATCTTGATATGAAACGGCTGAGGGCGGCCATGCATCCGGTAAGCTTCTGAACATCCTTCACCTTTTTGGGCGGCTTCATGTCCAAGATAGCTTTGACTTTCTCCGGGTTAGGGCGTATGCCATCGTGACTGACGACGTTGCCAAGTAGTATGCCAGAAGGAACACCAAAGATGCACTTTTTTGGGTTTAATTTCCAGTGGAATGTGTTAAGGGCTGCAAAGGTGCGTTCCAGGTTGTCAACAAGGGTATGTGCTTCCTTGGTTTTGACAACTATATCATCAACATAAGCCTCAACGAGGTCGTCTTTTATCTCGTCTTTGAGGCAGGCTTGTATAGCGCGTTGGTAGGTAGCCCCGGCGTTCTTGAGCCCGAACGACATGGTCGTGTAGCAGTAGGCACCAAAATGCATGATAAAAGATGTCTTGATCTGGTCGTCCTTTTTGAGAGCGATCTGGTGATAACCAGAGTAGCAATCGAGAAAGGAAAGCAGCTCACAACTGGCGGTTGAATCTACGACCTCATCTATGCGAGGTAAGCCGAAGGGGTCCTTAGGGCAGTGTTTGTTGAGATCAGTGTAATCAACGCACATTCTCCATTCATTATTCTTTTTGCGTACAAGAACCAGGTTGGCTAACCACTTCGGATGATACACTTCTTTGATAAATCCGGCTGCCAAAAGCCGTGTAACTTCTACCCTAATCGCCTCCTTTTTGTCGCGAGCAAACCGTCGTAGCTTCTGCTTGATAGGTTTGGCCTTGTCGTTGACATTCAAGGAGTGCTCGATCAAGTTCCGAGGTACACCGGGCA
Organism: Miscanthus floridulus; assembly: GCF_019320115.1. Lineage (NCBI taxonomy): Eukaryota > Viridiplantae > Streptophyta > Magnoliopsida > Poales > Poaceae > Miscanthus > Miscanthus floridulus. Next base: position 54,065,806 of record NC_089589.1, on the reverse strand, counting down.
TGTCAGCAGGTTTCCATGCGTACACATCCACGTTGCTCCTCAAGAACCTGACGAGCGCGTCTTCCTATTTGGGATCCAGGTTGGCCCCGATAAGGGCCGTTCTGCTGGGATCACCGTCGACCAGCTAGATCACCTTGTGCTCCTTGGACTTGATGTTCTTGCATGGAGCCTCGAGCTCTGGGATCTCCAGGTGGTTGGCCGGGGTCTTCTTGGCGTCGAGCATGGTCTCGGCCATGCAAATAGAGAGGTCGTGAGCCTCTGCTATTTTGAAACTATCGTCCTCGCAGGTATAAGCTACGTACACGTTGCCTCGGAGGGTTAGAACTCCTTTCTCAGTAGGCATCTTAAGCACCAGATACCTGTAATGAGGTATGGCCATGAACTTGGTGAGCGATGGTCGACCAAGAATAGCATGGTAGGTGCCGTCGAAGTCAGCGACCACGAAGTTGACGTAGTCGGTGCGGAAGTGGTCTGGGGTCCCAAACTGCACAGGTAGCGTGATCTGCCCAAGAGGTGTAGAGCTCTGTCCGGGGAGAACACCCCAGAACTATGCCTCGTACGGCTTGAGGTCTGCCTGGGCCATCTTCAGGGCGGGTAGACTGTTCTTGAATAGTATATCGATGGAGCTGCCGCCGTCGATCAGTACTCTATCGAATTGAACCTTGTTGATACAAGGATCGAGGACCAGGGGAAAACGTCCTGGCTTAGGTATTGCGGCCCATTGGTCCTTTCTGCTGAAGGAGATTTCGCGGTGAGACCACAGAGGGAGCCGCGGATCGGTGAGGAGGTTGTCGGTGTTGGCCATGTTCAAGCAAGCGCGGGCGAGCAGCTTGCATTCTTGTTTGGTCTCGATGGATACTTTGCCTCCGATGATGGTGTGCACGCGATCGGTTAGCTTGACGTACTTGTGACGAGGATCTGCATCTTCATTGTCGTTGTCCTCGTTGCATTGTTCCCCTACGTCGTTAGGCTTGTCGGACGTATCCGAAGCCTGTTGGCGCGTGTAAATAGACTTGAGAACGCAGCAATTCTCCATGGTGTGGTTTGACTTAGGATGGAGCTAGCAGGACCCTTTCAATGCTTTGGTGTAGTCGTCTTCGTAGTTACGACATCTGCCACCTTTTTTAACGGTGTTGACCTCGCCATCGTCTTCCCGAGCACGCTTGCCCCTGTAATCGTCGCAGCAGTTACGCCGCTGATTACGTTGGTCGCGGTGGTCGCGGGAGTCATTGCGCTGGTTGCGGCGGTCAAAATTGTCGTTCCGACCATGGTTGCCGTGGTAGTCGTCGTGGTGTGGGGGGTGGTCGGAGCGTGGAACCCTTGCTGCTTCTTTGATAATTATCTTTTTAGCGTCGTTGGCGTCCGCATATTTCTTAGCGGTGGCCAGGAGCGCTGTGACCGATTTAGGTCTCTTGCGGAGGAGCTTGTCCCTCAGGGCGTCATGGAAGCGGAGGCCAGTGATGAAAGCCTCGATTGCCTCGTTGTCGGAGATTGATGGGACCTTGATGCGCATCTCTGAGGAACGTCGGACGTACTCATGCAGTGGCTCATCTTTTCAATCTCGAATCCGTTGCAGATCATATTTGTTGCTAGGTTGTTCGCAAGTAGCAATGAAGTTGTCAATGAAGGCTTGCTTGAGCTCTTGCCAAGAATCAAAGTAGTTCGCCGGCAAGCTGACCAGCCATTGGTGACCTGCATGGCCAACAGTGACTGTGAAGTAGTTAGACATAATGTGCTCGTCAGCCATGGCTGATCTACACGTAGTTTCGTAGAGCATGACCCATAATTTGGGGTTCTCCTTGCCATCGTACTTCTAAAGTTTCTCGAGCTTAAAGTTCTTGGGCCATATGACTTGGCGAAGGTGTGGAGTAAACTGCTTCAAACCCGATGGGCCGTGGGCAGTGTCATATTCCATACGGCGATAACTTTCATGGGATGCTCGATCGTTGGCTCTCTGGTTGATGTGATCACACAGATCGTGTTCCCCGAGGTAGCGGCGGAGATCATTATTGCCATCACGGTGATCCCGATTGCCATCCTAATTAACCCTGCGACCACGGCGATTATCGCGGTTATCTTGGTGGTTGTCCTCCCGACGGCGGTTGTCGTCCCGACCACCATCATGACCACCGTTTCCGCCTTGTCGGTTGTCTGATGGGTCATTGTTGCACGAGCCACGTTGGTTGAGTGGCTATGGGCGACTTGAGTATTGGCAGCTGTGGCTTGATTCGACTGAAACGGATGGAGCCCGGGCTTAATTCACCATCTCTGCGGTCTGAGCCATAGCAGCCGTCAGATAAGCTTGTATATCATCGCGAACTGCCTGGGTTTCGGGGGTGTTGGGTAGCCGTTGCATTGTCGCCATGGCGACGGCTACGTTGGCGCTTGGAGTCCTGAAGACCTGTTTGTCCCCCACCCTGTCGAAAGCATTGTTGAGGTCGCGTGGCTAGACCCTTATGCGTCGTGCCTCCTCTTCTGCTTCAGCTTCAATTTGCCAGCGATTAAACCGGTCAATATTGCATGCCTCACGTGCAATCCTTTCTTGTTCTATTTCGCCAACTGCTGGCGGTTCATCATTGCTGACAACATTGATCAAATCCCCTTGCCTTGGCGGGAAAGACGGGAATTGCGGGAACCCCAGGGCATGGTCTGGGATATCCAGATCGTATTCGACGCCTTTATCGTTGTGATGCTGGAGCTCGGTGTGGATGGAGGCATTAGATGCGATGCCAGATGAGGAGCTAGAGTCACCCTCTTGGACTGTGTGGACGGATCCTTCTTGATAACCCTCAATCCGGATCATGTTGACGAAGTTGCTTGGCCTTGGCCGAGGCTGATGTACAAAACATAGATCCAAGCAACGTTGTATGTTATACGTGTAGTTGGAGGCAGCGTTTTGCAGGCCGTAGAGCTAGGCCTGGTAGTTCTCCATCGAGGCTTCATACTCGGAGAGCCGGAGACCCATCGTGGAGGCTGGCCAGCGACGAGCGGAGCGCCCTTCAGGAGTAGATATGACCACGAGATCTGTACCAAGTCATGCAAGATGACTGGCCCGAGCTGGTCAGGTAGATCTGTTGTGGGGAGCGGTTACCTGCTCATTAGGTTGACTTTGAATTGTACTTACCAGAGCTAGGGTTTCAGCGAGTTTGGTGCCGACCCGATTGATGGAGTCGAGCAGGTCGGTGTTGTCGATCTGCTTCCCTTTGTAGCAGGGAAGCAGGTGACGAGTGGTCAGCATGGCTAAGGATGATGCAGGTGTGGTCGGAGCCAGATGTGCTGTGGTCGGAGCCAGATCCATCGTGGTTGGAGCTGTATCCACCGTGGTCGGAGCCATAGCCGATGCAGGTGAAGCAGTGGTCGGCGCAGACTGAATCCACGCTTCCTCCGTGGTCATGGCGATGAAGTCATCGGAGCCAGTGGTCCAGGTGATCTGGCCGACGGTGAATGTGAGGCCGTTGGGTGTAGCCATGGAGCCGGAGATGATGACCATCTTGTTTGCTTGGAGAGCAGTACGCACACCCCCTACCTGGCGTGCCACTATCGATGAAATATGGTCGGCAGTCTACCTAGGGGTATGCCCAAGGTAGTAGATTGTCGGTAGACAGATGCACAAGCCTCAAACAAGACGGTGACGCAAGACAGACATGAGGTTTTATCCAGGTTCGACCGCCAAGAAGGCGTAATACCTACATCCTGCGTCTGATTGTATTGCTGTATGTCGATGAGAGATGTTTTTTAGAGGGATCCCCTACCCGCCTTATATAGTCCAGGGGGCAGGGTTACAGATCTGGAAACTAATCCTAGCCAGTTACAATTGCCATAGGTGGCCGGATAAGGATTCCTGTTCTAACCGACCAGGATCTTGCTTGATCGCTAAATCTGCCTTGACTCCTTGCGTGGGACTCCAAATAGGTTGGCCGAGCCGCGCGTCGTCTTTTGATGAACCGGACCCTCTGATCTGGGCCGGCCCAAGCCTAGCCGTAAGGGTATAGGGGTTAATACCCCCACACTCTCCCTACATATGTCCTAGTGTGTTTTTTTTAAAACTTGCACATATGCATGTATTGGAGCTGTGGGAGAGTTACTACTACCAAATGATGCTAAGGTGTAAAGAGTGGACCTTTGAAGCGTGATACCAATTGGAGTGCACTTTTAACACCATCCTTAGCACCATGGTTAGCTAGATACATCAAAAACAACTAGATACCTCATGAGATCAACATTAGAAGCAATGATCTAGTACCACTTGATAAACACAAATTATATCTAGCTACCACCTATGCAAGCTAGTATTTCATTGCATCAATCATGTTCTATACTAGCATAACCACACAAGCATGTATATTTAATTTAAAACTTGTGCAATGGCAAGCAATCATATGTAAATGCGCATTCAAATGCAACAATCAAGTTCATGAGCTTACTCCCCCTACTTTTGTGCTTCAAAATTTTAATTGATCCCCTTCTATTCTCATTTCTTGTCTCTGCCTATGTCAAATCTTCCCTAACTCTTCCCTTTCACATATCTTCTCTCCCCTTTGCATATCTTTGTCACACTTCTCCCCCTTTGTCATCAAAAACCACAAAAGGTGAGCTCAAAATTTAAGTAGGTTGAGTTAGGCAACTTGAAATCAATTACTAGAGGGGGGTGAATGAGCTTTAAAATGGAGGATCATTAGTTCAAATGGTTCAAACTAGACAATGTGCATAAGATATTTAACTCGGTTTGAACCAATGGCAAGCTTATTCACACATCTTTCAATGGTTATTTTGTCAATGTTGAGTTAAACTCTTAAAGCTCATTTTCTAGATTCAACACTAGGTTCAGAAGCCCATAAACATGTGCTACCACTAGATCATATCAAGCATAGAAGCAATAGTGGTACCATACAAGCATCAAATTCATTTGATTTTCATGAATGAGCCTAATAAAAGAGTGGAATGACTAGATGCACTAAACATGTCCTTAGCAAAGTATGAATGCATATGCCATACAATTTTACCTTTGCTTTGTCGAAGGGGAGGCATGTCATATAATGTCAGGGTGCATCAACACATATTTGAGAAATCAAGTATGTTCAATTCATTCCTTAGCTTACAAAATCTCTTCTCATCAAGTGACTTGGTGAAAATATTGGCAAGTTGATCATCGGTGCCCACACTCTCAATTGCAATGTCGCCCTTTTGATGGTGATCTCTTATGAAGTGATGGAGAATGTCAATGTGCTTGGTTCTTGAATGTTGAACGGGGTTGTTAGTGAGCTTCACGACACTTTCATTGTCACATAGCAATGGCACTTGTTTGTATTTGATTCCAAAATCATCCAAAGTAGCCTTCATCCAAAGTAATTGAGCACAACAACTATCGGTGGATATGTATTCGGCCTCAGCGGTAGATAGTGCCAACACTATTTTGCTTCTATGATGACCAAGATACAAGTGACCTTCCCAATAATTGACATGTGCCCGATGTGCTCTTTCTATCCACTTTGCATCCCGCATAATCGGAGTTCAAATATCCAATCAACTCAAAGTTAGACCCCTTGGGATACCACATTCCAATATTTTGTGTATGCTTCAAGTATCTCAATATTCTCTTTGTTGCCTTCAAATAACTTTCTCTTGGTGAGGCTTGAAATCTTGCACACATGCATACACTAAATATGACATCCGGCCTTGATGCGGTGACATAGAGTAGACTTCCAATCATTGACCGATATAGCTTTTGATACACCATATTGCAACTAGTGTCCAAGTCCAAATGACCATTTGTCCCCATTAGTGTATGAATTGCCTTTGCATCCTCCAATCCAAATTTCTTGATCATGTCCTTTATGTACTTGCCTTGACTTACAAATGTGCCATTCTTCATTTGCTTGATTTGAAGACCAAGGAAGTAACTAAGCTCTCCAATCATGGACATCTCAAATTCATTAGCCATCATGTTTTCAAACTTCTCACAAAAATCTTGATTGGTTGATCCAAATATTATATCATCCACATAAATTTGCAACGCAAATAAGTCTTTGCCTATCTTCTTGGTGAAGAGAGTGGTGTCAACCTGGCCCATCTTGAACCCTTTAGAGAGTAGGAAGTCCCTCAATCTCTCATACCATGCCCTTGGTGCTTGCTTCAAACCATATAATGCCTTCTTCAACTTGTAGACAGGGTCGGGCTTCTTGTCATCTTCAAAACCGGGGGGTTGCTCAACATAAACCAACTCATTGATGTACCCATTCAAGAATGCACTCTTCACATCCATTTGATAAAGCTTGATGTTGTGGGCACATACATAAGCTAACAAGATCCTAATTGCTTCCAATCTAGCAACCGGGGCATATGTTTCTCCAAAGTCAAGACCTTCAACTTGTGTATAGCCTTGTGCTACCAATCTTGCTTTGTTCCTTATAACTATCCCATCTTGATCTTGCTTATTTTTAAATACCCACTTGGTACCAACCACATTGTAATTCTTTGGCCTTTCAACCAATTCCTAAACTTGGTTCCTTGTGAAGTTGTTTAGCTCTTCATGCATAGCATTAACCCAATCAACATCCATCAATGCATCTTCTTTCTTGGTTGGTTCAAATGATGCCACAAATGAATAATGCTCACAAAAGGATGCCAATCTTGATTTTGTTTGTACACCACTTCTTATGTCCCCAACTATTTGATCCAAAGGATAATCTCTTGCAATATGTGTTGGTTGAAGAACTTGAGATTGATCGTTTGCTTGATTAGCTTGAGATGAACTAGCTTGTTGATCTTCCACTTGTTGGACTTGAGCTTCATCATGAGTACCACTTGTACTAGCTTGATTTTCATTTGCTTGTACATTGGGAGGAGGGAGCACTTGATCTTTTTCATCTTCCACATCTATCACCTCTCTAGGCCTTATGTCACCAATATCCATGTTCTTCATTGAATTCACCAATTGAGTGCCTTTCACATCATCTAGATTTTCATCTTCATCTTGAGAGCCCTTGGTTTCATCAAATTCAACATCATGCACTTCTTCCACTATCTTGGTGGTATTATTCCAAACTCTATATGCTTTGCTTGTAGTGGAGTAACCAAGTAAGAACCATCCATCGCATTTATTCTCAAACTTGCTCAATCTTGTGCCTTTCTTGAGGATATAGCATTTGCAACCAAACACTCCAAAGTATGCAATGATGGGGTTTCTTCCATTCAATAGCTCATATGGTGTATTCTCCATCAATGGATGACAATAGAGGAGGTTGCTATAATAGCAAGCCGTGTTGATTGCTTCGGCCCAAAATGAATCATTAACATTGTACTCACTAAGCATAGACCTGGCCATATCAATAAGTGTTCTATTCTTCCTCTCAACAAGGCCATTTGATTGAGGAGTGTACTTGGCTGAGAATTGATACCTAATTCCAAAATCATCACACAACTTATCAATTCTTGTGTTCTTGAATTCACTTCCATTGTCACTTCTTACTTTCTTGATTGTGATTTCAAACTTTTTTAGCATCTCTTGACAAAAGATTTGAATATATCGAACAATTCACTTTTGTCAACAAGAAAGAAGACCCATGTATACCTTGTGTAATCATCCACTATCACGAAGCCATACTTGTTTCCATCAATACTAGTGTATGTTGTTGGTCCAAATAAATCCATGTGCAATAGCTCAAACTATCTACTTGTGCTCATTATGCTCTTCTTTGGATTAGTGTTTCCAACTTGTTTCCCGGCTTGACAACAGCTACATAGTCTATCCTTTTCAAATAACACATCCTTCAAGCCCTTAACCAAGTCATGCTTAATCAATCTATTCAATTGTTTTATTCCAACATGACCTAGACTTCTATGCCATAACCAACCCATGCTAGACTTAGTGAATAAGCATGTTGACAATTGAGCTTCACTAGCATTAAAATCAACCAAGTAGAGATTCTCATATCTAAATCCTTTGAATATCAAGTTAGAGCCATCTACACTTATGATCTCTACATCATCTACCCCAAAGATGCATTTGAAACCAAGATCACAAAGTTGAGCTACCAACAATAGATTGAAGTTCAAGCTCTCAACTAGCAACACATTGGATATGCTCATGTCATTGGATATAGCAATCTTACCAAGCCCCTTAACCTTGCCTTTGCCATTGTCACCAAAAGTGATACTATCAAATCCATCATTGCCACTTGTGTTGATTGAATTGAACATTCTTGAATCACCGGTCATGTGTTGAGTACACCCACTATCAAGCACCTAATGCCTTCCTTCGACTTTATAATTAACCTACAAAAGCAAATCAATTCTTTTTAGGTACCCAAACCTTTTTGGGTCCTCCAAGGTTAGTGACTAAGGACTTTGGTACCCAAATGGCTTTCTTCTTTGAGCCCACAATTGGTGCACCAATGAACTTAGCTTGTACACCATTGATACCCTTGGTAAGCAAATAACATGAATCAAATTGAATTGAGGATACATTAGCATTGTTCTTGTTCTTGCAATATTGCTCTAGGTGCCCATTTTGCTTGCATATAGTATAAAACCGACCTTGCTCTTCATAAAACTAGTCTTGTGAGTAGCAAAAGCCGCCTTGCCATTCTTGGGGGTATAGCCCAATCCCTCTTTGTTGAGAGAAAATCTTTGGCTACCCAAGCACTTAAGCAAGTGGGCCTCACCACCATAGGCCTTGCCTAAAGCATGAGTGAGCTCACTGACCTCCTTTTTCAAGGTCTCATTCTCAACCATAAGTGAGGCATCACAAGTGAAACCATCACTCATAGGTGAAGTAGTAGTGGATGAGCTACATGAGGGGTGAGTAGGAGCAACAACAATAGGCTCGTAGAAAGATTCATCAAGAATATCACTAGTTATGCCTACGTTACATGTTTGAATATGTTCCTTCTTATCTTGGCTAACAAGAGTGGAGTAAGCTTCATTAAGCTTAGTGTGAGCATTTCCAAGCTCCTCATGGGCTTCCACCAGCCTCTCATAACTTGCCTTTAGCTCCCCAAAGGATTGCTCAAGAGCTTGATTCTTCTTGCGCAATTCTTTGTACTCCTTTCTCTTCTTCTCCATATAAGAATGAGCATCTTCTAACATAGCAAAGAGTTCCTCCTTGGAGGGCTCCTCCTCATCCTCACTCTCACTATCGCTCTCATCATAGGATTGTACCTTGGTGGCCTTAGCCATGACGCATGTTGATGGAGCATCAAATAGAGAAGGCTTGTTTTGAATAGCAATGCTTGCAAAGGCCTTCTTCTTGGTGGTCTTCCTCTCAACCTCACTATCATCATCATCATCATCACTTGATGAGGCATCACTATCCCATGTGACACAATATGATTGACCCTTCTTCTTCTTCTTGAAGGTCATCTTCTTCTCCTTTTCTTTCTTTTCCTTCTTATTGTCTTTCTTCTCATCATCATCATTGTCACTATTGTATGTGCACGTGTAGCACCTTCTTGGTTCTTCCTTGCCCTTGGACTTGTCCCTTCTCTTTCTTGCACCATAGCCTTTCTTCTTCATGAACTTGCCAAACCGGCGCACAAATAGAGCCATTTCTTCATCTTCATCCATTGAGCTTTCTTTTTCATCTTCACTTGATTCCTCATTCTTAGCTTTGCCCTTGCTCTTGGATGATGACCCGACCTTGAATGCAACACTCTTCTTCTTCTTCTCATCCTCTTGTATGCCCCCATCCCTTTCCACATGGTATGTGTCTTGAGTGACCACATCACCTAGTACTTGGTTTGGGGTCATATTCTCCAAGCCATCTCTCACAAGAATAGTGACCAAAGTGTCAAACCTTGATGGCAAGCATCTCAAGAACTTATGAGAAAAGTCCTTGTCCTCTACTTTCTCACCCAAGCTTTTCAAGTCATTCACAATTATTTGTAACTGGTGAAACATATCTGGTATGCTCTCATTGTCTTGCATCTTGAAACTTGCTAGCTTCTCTTTGAGGATATAGAGCTTGGCACTCTTGACCACCCTGGTGCCTTCATATGATTCTTCCAGTCTTTGTCACACCCAGTTTTAAGAACAAAACTAGGCTCGCCATATGTGTGCCTAGGAAGTCCACACATACAACAACAGAATGGAAAATATAAGAAACAATGTTATTGAATAGCGTATACATAGCTATATTAACACTTACATCAGAGTATCGCGAAACGGTAACTAATCTTCAGGCTCCATTCTTCACAGGGACGGGTGACTAGGGGTAACATACGCCTAGCACTTCTATCAATCTTCTGCGAACTCATGTCCTCAATCTTCTGAGAAACTTTTACTACAGACTAATGAGTGGGGAAAATAGCAAGGGTGAGCACATATTGTACTCAGCAAATATAACATGGGGTTCATGAGGCTCAAAAGGATGACACTGGTTTACTGCGATTAGGTTTTAATGAGTCATAGTTTTAAGAATTGAGTAGTATCAAATTTATCGTAAGGCCATATAAACACATGATCAGGTAAACGTGAATAATGAATAGTATAAACAATTAATTATTCATTAATAATCATCTATTCCGTAAGAGTTCTAAGGCCGCTCGTGATCATGAGCACGGCTGATATACTAGTTTTACATTCTGCAGAGGTTGTACACTTTCACCATGAGTCATGATTTACCCTTTCGCTCGAGGTAGCTAATCTCTTGATCCACTTCCAAGGAAGGTCGGCAGGGTTCACTATGAAGCCTTTCAATGGTTCGTCTAATAAGTTAGGGCTACTAGGATTCCAATTGGCAAATAGATTTAGAGCTCCCCTTCCAAATGGCACATTCCGCGCAGGCTATACACATAAGGACAGAGGCCGCACTATACCCGATTCATCAAGCCCCTCTTGCGCCATAAAGGTAACCACTAATAAGCTAGAAAAGGTCCTCATACTTGACTAAAGCTAGAGCCATGTGGCACTCATAGTTGTACTGTAAGTCCCAGTGACCACTTATAGATAAGTCCTTAAGGAGAGGAATCTAGAGCATCACAAAAAGTATGCTCTAGCCCCCTAGTTCCTTGTTGCTAAAAACATCTTTTACTGTTTATTGCATATTCCATTAGTCAAGTTACAAAATCATAGTCTTTAATTGAGCACTGACATCATACTACCCAATGCACAAACCCAAGGTTTCAAGGTACAACTTCAAGTGCTAGGAAATCCTTACAAGAAACAAGGTAGACACTTGCAGTATGAATTGAATGATTATAAGTGAGTAGGTATCAAGGATGATCCCATGCTATACTTGCCATAAACTTGCTTTACACCCAAAGCAACTTGCTTAGAGAAGCCTCAACTTTCTCTTCCATTCTGCAGCTTCTGGTTTCCCGTGCTTACGTATGGTTCTCTTCTACTCGTAGCAAACACTAAGCACACAGAAACATACAAGCAAACAAACATAAATAACTAAACACAGTACACCCATCATAATAAAAAGGGTTCTAAAGAGATTGCTCGTTGCTACGGTCACGGGAACGCAAGAAACACCGAAAATGAAACTACCGTTAGAAAGAAACGTTTACCAGAATTTCATATATTATAAAAGAGAAGCCTACATGCTTGATTCATTTTAATTGAGCAAAATCATATGTAGCATATAAATCACATTTATTTTAAAAAGCCAAGTTAAACTAATCAGATTTTAATTATGAACATGCATATATTATTTAATCCATTTAAACTTTATAACAATATAAAAGAGAAAACATGTGATCAGCTTTGTATATGAAACAAGTTTAAACTAACCAAGTTATAATAATTAGAAACATACAAGTTATCATGAATCAAATTAGTGTTTATTTGTGAAAGATCAATGTTTACTGTGTTGCTTTTAATTATAAAACTAGTTGCATACATATTAACCAAATTAACATTTAATCATAAACGTATAAATATGTAGAATGATAAATGTTGAAAACTAACACGTAGATTATATTGACAAGAGCATAACATACAAATTCTGAGCTAAAACGAATAAACGATGAAAGATTGTTTTTGACGGAATTAGCTTTAGATATCGGGTTATCAAGGAGAGCAGAGGATTCAAAGAAAAGTATAACGTACTGTGCTTGGACAGACATATCAGTTGTTCCTTTGGCCGGTCACGTACGTGCTTGCAGGGAAGTGCTATTTGCTTAGCTGACAGCCGGTTTGGCCTCTGATTGCTGCTGGTGATGGCAAACAGGACAGTTTGCAGAACAAGCAGGAGGCAGCTGCTTGCTTTGCTTGAACTACGGGGCAACGATGCGATCATTTACTGAAGATACGTATAGGTGCAAAAGCTAGTGACGGTGTTGCAGAGAACAGATCGTGCAGGGATACATGGAGATTCTCACCATGGCTGAAGACGAACGAACAGGCACAGATGACAGCATACTCACCTCAGACGATGAGAAGAGCCAGTGGTGAGAGCTTCGCCTGGTCGTGCCCCTCCGTCAGCGGTCCCGCGGCAGCCGGCAGGGCCTCTGGACAGTCTGCACGTATTCACGATCTTCATGGCCCTGGTCCGCTGGCCACCAATGGGCAGCGTCGGGCACAACAGCTCTAGTTGATGAACTCGTAGATGACGCTAGACAAACAATTGAGAGGATGAGCAGCTTCATACCATGGTTCGAGGCTCGCAGCTAGAGATCGGTAGGATGCAGGGCACGTTAGGGAAACAGATAGCATACATGGCTTAGGGCATGATATAGACGATAGAGGAGATAGGGACGAGGACATGCAGGTGCTCACCAGTAGTCAGCTGCAGACGGTGTTGACAGATGATAGGTGTGCTCAACTGGATGAGAACCGAAGATCGATGACGGCGGCTTGAAGCGGCCAGAAGGGCGACGATCTGCTGAGGTTCGTAGTACGCGGATGCAGCGGATCGATCGGAATCATCTGGGCAAAGCAGGGCACACCACGCATGGTATGTCAGGTTGCCGAGCGCCGCAGGCAACTAGGATGAGCGTCCGACGACGGCGGTGAGAGAAAGAGGAGAAAAATCTAATTTACTATACGAGTGATTTTTCAAACTAGGGGCTCCCCTTACGGTAGTTTTGGTGTGCTTTACCCAAGGAATTGGTACATATATATAGGGACGAGAACTCCCCACATCTACATCAATTAGCAATATAGTACTAATTGATGTTGCATCATCCATTTTTACTAATAGGCCTAATTAATTATTAAAGCCCATTAGTAAATAAAGACATGTGCCTTTAGGATTTATTAGGATTATTGCACATGGGCTTTGAGCGTTTGGAAAATTGAGAGATTTATTATTTTCGGAATTAATTAATTTCGTGGATAAAAATAATTCCAGAAAAGTCTAGAATTATTATTTAAACATCGAAAAATACTTCGAAAGCTCTGAAAATTCGGAGAAAATTCACAGAGACATTATGGAACATGAGGAACCCAAATAAAGTATTTGGAACTCATGATAAGATAATTTGGAGCATCTAAAAATTAAATTATGCTCACAGACAAGTAGGAACAAGTTTCAAAAAAAGCTAAAAAAATTCACGAGAAGTTTGTAGAGATTAATTGATGGATGATGAAGTCAAAGGAAGATTTGGAGGAGAAGAAGAGGATCTTCAGAAACTCTGAATGAAAAGATTAGGATCGAGAAAGCAAGAATTTGATTATCGGAAACGACAGAGACGAGCCAGAGATAGATAAACGACTTGAAAAATTCTACTCACTCATAACTTCAAGTTAAGCAACAAGCAGAACATCACATCATCCAAACGCCCGTCAAAATTAGAAAACTTTGAAAATTAACATTTTTTCTATAACTAAATTTGCACTAGCACAAACTAAACTTGATAAATTTTATCCAAATATTAAAACCTTTTATTTTATTTAGTGTTTTCTCTGCACAACCCAAAATCAGAAATTTTGGAGTGTGACACATGAGCTTGTCACGGAGGCTCCGGATGTCCTCGTTCACAGCCACCAGCGTCCACGCCTCCCTGCTCGCCACCTGCTGCAGCTTCCACAGCATCGACCCCACGATGGCCTCTGCCATCTTTTGGCTTAATTGCCTTGCTTTTCTTGATGATGATTGGGTCGCCTTAGCTTAATTATTTACTCTGCATTGGCAGGCTCATCATCTCTCGCTATCTCTCCTTTACTTAATTTAGAGGGTATCATCTGGAGTATATAATTTCTGAAGCGGTGAGCATGGATATTTATGCATCCACCAGCACTGCACGCTCCAATCTCTAGCTTTGTCGATCGAATACGCCCTTCTATTATTTTTGGCACTTTGATTGAGTAGCTGTGACGGCAGGAATCAGGATTTGTTCTCGCCGTCATGGAATACAGCCAGCCTTAATTAGTTCCAGTCAGAGAGGATTCCTTTTGAGTAATCAGTCTTTCTCAGCAAGGAACAAATCCTTTGCGAAGTTTCCAGCTGTTAGAGCATCTATTAGAACTTAAAAAAGTGTTGTTTCCTGTTAGAGCATCCATTGCTTTAAAAAGTACATTTATCATTACCGGTTTCAAACTAGCCATCTCACATCCTTTGTGAAGTTTCCAGCTGTTAGAACATCCATTACTTTAAAAAAGTGAGTGTTGTTTCCTGTTAGAGCATCCATTACTTTAAAAAGTATTTATCATTACCGGTTTCAAACTAGCCATCTCACATCCTTTGCGAAGTTTCCAGCCAACATCCATTACTTTAAAAAGTGTTGTTTCCTATTAGAGCATCCATTACTTTAACAAGTATTTATCATTACCGGTTTCAAACTAGCCATCTCACAGGGAATGGAACCGATGACAAATGGTATTTTTACTATCTTAGCTACATAGTAACTTATGACTATAGAGCCGACACTATTATTCTAAACTCACATTTGTGAATCTTGTATTGCATATTCGAAACTCCAAGTGGTCTCAAATGAAAAGAAATAAACTATAAAGTTGTAGATATCATCGAGTACTACAACTTTTATGCTGATTTTGTTTCTATCCGGAATAGTTTAATAGGTCTGAGATCATATATTATCCTCTAGCTTTGTCGATCGAGTACGCCCTTCCATTATTTTTGGCACTTTGATTGAGTAGCTGTGACGGCAGGAATCAGGATTTGTTCTTGCCGTCATGGAATACAGCCAGCCTTAACTAGTTCCAGTCAGAGAGGATTCCTTTTGAGTAATCAGGCTTTCTCAGCAAGGAACAAATCCTTTGCGAAGTTTCCAGCTGTTAGAGCATCTATTAGAACTTTAAAAAGTGTTGTTTCCTGTTAGAGCATCCATTGCTTTAAAAAAGTACATTTATCATTACCGGTTTCAAACTAGCCACCTCACATGCTTTGTGAAGTTTCCAGCTGTTAGAACATCCATTACTTTAAAAAAAGTGAGTGTTGTTTCCTGTTAGAGCATCCATTACTTTAAAAAGTATTTATCATTACCGGTTTGAAACTAGCTGTCGGGTTCATAAACCCGGGGTCCATCATGGACCGGCTTCCCAACAAAGGCTTGCCCCCAACAGAAAACATTGCGAGCAACGCGCAACTCATGGGCTGGCCCAAATACCTAGATAACAGGTCAGAAGGACGATCCAATCTCCGACCGGAAGGCCGGGCCGAGGAGGAACGGCGCCCGCTTCCGACTCCGGCCCACCTCTCCGACCGGAGCACTCGCTTCGGTCTCCAGCCCGCCTCCGGACGGCCTCTCCGACCGGAAGGCCTGGCCAAAAACACCACTTCTAAACTCCGACCCGCGTCTCCGACTGGGGATACGCTAAACCCCTGCTTACAGCTCCTCTCCGACTGGCACGGTCAGAGCCGACTGGGGCCAACCGACATGGGACGCCCGCTCGGTAAGGACCAGGAAACGGATGAACTAAGGCAGGGCGCACAAGTCAAACCGCAATACTAGGGACCGTACCCTGTGCACCTGTCAGGCATTACCCTACGACCCTCTTGGCACGACAGAACCCAAGCGGTGTTGTAGGCGCCGACATTTTCCCCTACAGTGTTGTAGGCGCCATTAAATCCCATATCGGTCAAATACGGTAAGGCTCCCCCCACATGCCTCTGGGCATCAACAGTGTTGTGGGCGCCGACATTTACCATACCAGGCGAACATGGTAAAACACCTTACATGCCTCTGGGTATCAACAGTGTGGCAGGCACCGACATCTGCCATACCTGAAGAAGACGACACAACCTCTCACGTGCATCTAACATGCAACAATATTGTGGGCGCCTACCATCATCCTGTACCCACCGGCATGGGCAACAAGACTTAGTAGCATACGTATTCTCTCCCTCTCACTTGGAAGGCCATCCCCTTCATCTATAAAAGGGGATGCGCTCTCTGCATCATAACTAAGTGGATTCAGATCGATCAAGTTCACTTAGCACATAGCGGAGCTCCCATCACTCTCGGCCCCACTGACCAGAGTCCGACCGGACCTCTTGTACCCCCCATCTTTCTCCTTCTCGTTTGTAACTCCACTACAAACTTCGAGCACCTAGGCTCAGGAATAAAGTCAACGACCGACTCAAACTGGAGGCTGGTGCATCCTCCCATGGCCGCAGGAATGATTCCATAGAGAAAATTTGCGCTCAAGTTCAGGCCCTTGAGTCTGCCAAGACGACCGATCTCCGGAGGCACCTGCCCGACAAGCTGGTTGTCACTTAGGTCCAGCTTCTGGAGAAATGACAGGTTTCCCATGAACGGAGAGATGAGGCCTGACAGGTTGAAGGAGCCCAAGCGTAGGGCGATGACCCTGTCGGGGTGCTGACGGCCGCAAACAACTCCAGGCCAGCTGCAGTAGTGGCCGGACTTGTTCCAGGAAGCCAGCAAGCTGGGTTGGCCAGAAGATAGCATGGCCTTGAAGGAGAGAAGTGCCGCCTCGTCGCCGGCCGTGGCATTGCTACTGTTGCTGCTGCTGCTACCTGAAAGCACACGAGCATGGGAGCAGAGGCAGAACAAGTAGAAGCAGAAGAACAAGAATGATGTTACGGCCGCTCCTTCCATGAGGTGAACTGGCCAGAAGACCAGAACTGAATACAGCAATGTCACGTACTCACATGTGCTACTTATGAACACACGGTTCCTGCACATTGAAAACAAAAAGATTGCAAGCTGAGTATGAAACCAGCAATAATAAAAAAAGGATAGCCAGTGGGAAGGAAGGACTAATCTTATTGTTGACTTTTGAGATCTCGCGATTATTTGGTCGCAACTCACATCCTACTACCGACATAATTAGAAAACAATAATTCTGCTGCAGTGGTCATCTGAGCACAGGACGGTTCCTGTACCTTGAAGGCTTTTTATCCCTGACGGATGCTTCCACACATTAGCAACCATGCTGAAATCAGGAAGTAGCCCATTCCCATGGATTCATCCAAGAACCATCGTTGTCTTCTTCTACCTAAGCGGCAGGGCATAGTATATGGCAAATTGGCATGTGGACGGAGGCATCCTGACAGCCAGCCACTTGCCAAAGATGTCACGTTTCTGTACCGCAAAATTCAGTATGGACTCTTTCGAAAAGATTCAGTGTTGACTCTTTGCCTCTTTCGGATGGCGGTTGTTTCTTTTAGCCAGTGGGAACGACTAATCTTTACTTTTGAGATCTCGCGATTATTTGGTCACAGTTCACATCCTACTGCCGACATAATAAAAAACAATAATCAGCAAGTCAGCGAAATGAAATGCAGTAAACTTTGGTCAGGCATGGGCTCGCAGTTCGGGTGCTCACCGTCAGCATCGACCAGCCTCCCAACGCAACCGAGGCGGAGGCGCCCGAGACCCCACGGGACCAGCTCACCTGCCACGCCCACCATCCGCGTCACGCGTCGCGCCGGGCTCCGCCTTCCTCCCCCGCCGCACGCGCGTGCTCCCTACGGCAGCCTCGATCGATGTCTACGGCTGCGGGCACCGGCGACGCCATCCACGGCGGCGGCGCGCCCCCTGGTGGCGCCCGAGGGCTCCCTGCTGCGGCGGCACGCCCTTGGGGAGCGGCTGTTGCGGTGCGGCGTCTCGCGGCGTGGGGGCGTGGAGGACGAGGAGGTGCGGCAGGGAGTAGAACAACAGAGAGAGGGCAGCGGAGAGGAACAGAGGTTTGGAGAACGAGGAGGTGCCCAGCTCGGGTCCGGACATGAGTCCGACCGAGATAGAAGAAAGCCGGTGGCGGGACCTACCTGTAAGCGAGAGAGAGAGGGGGGGTAACGGGCCGAGCGGCCGGGTGGCTGGCCAGTTGGGCCGAGCGGCCCATGCGGTGAGGGGGAAGAGAAAGAGCGGCCGGGCGGGCCGAGCTTGCTAGCTGGGCCGCGGGCGCGCCGAAAGGCCGAGAGTTTTCTCTTTTTATTTCAATTTGATTTTCAAACTCTTTTCAAAAGGTTTTTGAATTCAAACAATTTCAAACACTTCACCAAGCAATAAAATAAATGCAGGCAGCATGAATGCAACAACCAGAAGTTTTTACCCTATATTGATTTTAATTTTTGTATTTTAGAAAATACTAGTTGCCTTTGAATAAATAGGATAAAATCTAAATAAATTCTAATGAATTCCAAATTTTTTTTGAAACAACTAATTAATAAAATTTTGAACTGTATAATTTCAAGAAAAAAATAAAACATGGAAAAATATTTATTTATTATTTAAAATTGTTCACATCCCAAACTTAGAATTTTTGGGTATGATAAAAACTACCCCTTTAACAGGAATCTCGTCCCGAGATTCAGAGTTGCTAGGAAATTAAAGCAAGTAGCAAAGATGTCCTTGGCTAAGAAATCAACGAAAAAGAAAGATTTGTGATGCACGGAAGGCAAATAGAAGCTGCAAGTGAGTGAACGGAGAACATATACCGAACAAAACATCTTTAGCATATGAAGCACCATTTGTGGTGACATTGTTCACTTTGCCACGAATGTAGTATTGACGCCCTTGTTTTCCTTGTCGTGGTTTGTGGGGGCACTTATTAGCAAAGTGACCTTCTTCTTGACAATGGAAACACCTCTGCATGATAGGGGGCATTTTTGTCCTCATATTTTTTCTTGACAATGGAAACACCTCTGCATGATAGGGGGCATTTTTGTCCTCATCTTTTACTATATATATATATATATATATATATATATATATATATATATATATATATATATATATATATATATATATATATATATATATATATATAAGCATCCCCTCAATCTCCTGCTATCCCGATGAGTTGACCTGCAGCATTTGTTACCTTCTCAGGGTCATCACAGCCTGCCAAGTTCAGCTTTCTTCTGCACTGTCTTGAGCTAGTCATCTGCTTGCAGGGGGTCGGCAGAGTGAGAGAAGGTTGGGTGCCTATTCTTCATGAATTCCGCAAGCCTATTCATCATGTTCGCTTGATCATTTCTATGGCATATAAGCCGGCTGATGCTGTTTTGTTGTGATAGAAAAATATTGTATCATGACTGATAAGCATGGCTGATACGATCAAGCGAACAGGGTGATTGATGGGAGGCAGTGGTGGTGCCTGTGCCTGCGGCTGCTGATTGTTTACCATGTTCTTTATTTGAACCTGTAGCAACCAAGTTTGCATAGCTAGCAACTGCTCCACATTGGATGGCACTAATGGCTACTGAGGATCTTGCTGTTGCTGTTGGTTGTTGTTGTTGTTGCCAACGGGACATTGGGAGTGTATTGCAGGAGATAAAAAAAAAACAAGGTCAGAACACAGCACAGGTGTGATGTGAGAACCTTGGAAGGTTTGGGAGGATCATGAACATTAGATTTTTTTAGAGCCGGTAGCAGTACAGGAATGTACTTTAATTTCTCCGCGATCGTGCAGTATTTGAGTCATCTACAAACTCAGTCAGTCAGATTGCACGTTGGATCGGAGAAGAAATGCATGACAAAGAGGAAAACACCATGATATATATGACACACATCTCTCTCAACTCTTCCTGTGTATTAAGATGTCGAGCATCGTTCTCACATCTATGATATGGTTCGCTTCCAACCTGTATACTTCTCATCTTAAGCCTCTACCTATTCAATGAGATCTTGGAGAAAACCAAATCTAAGGGTGCTTTTCTGATACAAGTGTTTTTTTGAGCAAATGGAATGCCAAATAGTTCAAAGATGACATGGAGCTGATTTGCCGATGGCTTCTTAGTTAGCGTTTGGTTGGGAGTCAAAGTGGAGTGGGACGGTTCTGTCTCTGATTTGTAGGACGGCTCCATTTTCTGTTTGGTTGACAAGGACGGGATCAATCCATTTTGTGTTTGGTTGAAGGAATAAATAGGAATAGGATGGAGGGTGAATTTGATGCCGTCAGCTACTGTTTAGTGGGACTCACTTGTCATACTCTTTTTAATTTTTTATTTCTTATTCTCCCTTATCTTCTTTCGAGGCGTGATGCCTTATCTTCTTCCCCCTGATAGCCTCCCGACGCTCGCACGCAAGCGCCACGGCCGCCGCTCGACGGGTCTCTTCCACGCTCGCCTAGGCCATGGCCTCCCCCATGCTCGCACGCGCTATGGCTGTTGCTGCTCGTCAGACTCCCCCACGCTCGTACGCTCCATGGCTGTTGCTCGTCAGACTCCCCCACGCTCGCACGCGCCATGGCTGCTGCTCGTCGGACTCGCCCACGCGCCGGAGCTCCGCGAGCTGGGGCCGCGCCGGAGCCCGGAGGTGGCCCCGCGGGCGCCCG
The DNA here is from genome assembly GCF_019320115.1 of Miscanthus floridulus. Classification (NCBI taxonomy): domain Eukaryota; kingdom Viridiplantae; phylum Streptophyta; class Magnoliopsida; order Poales; family Poaceae; genus Miscanthus; species Miscanthus floridulus. The sequence goes on along the minus strand of NC_089589.1, from coordinate 54,045,160 downwards.
ACCGGAGCTCGCCCGCGCCGGAGGAGGCCGCGCGCCCGTTCGCCATCATCTGGAGATGCTCACGCCGTCCCACGCCGTCGCAAGAGGACGTCCTTGTCCGCGCTTTTTTCTGGGACGGGCTCGGTCCCGATTTCACCGAATATTCTATGGATATCTCTAGGTGAGATATCTCAATTCCTGATGACTCCCAACCAAATAGTCAAAAAGTGGATCCATCCCATCCCCATCCCACCCCATCCCCAAAACCACGGAGTTGAGAAATTGAACTTTTTAGAGCACTACCAATCGTATTTGTAGAGTCAATAATTCATGGCCCCCACACCAGTACTAGTACACAACCAATCTAACGCCAGGGCGAGTCTAGATGAATCGAGGACACCGGTGATAGGAATCCAGCCTCCGCGTGAGTCGCGCCGTCACGCCGCTTCCTTCCTTGACGGTTGGACTTCTTTTCCTTCTACGCGACTGCGCAAGGCAGCGTCGTAGCAACCCAGCGAAGCGAGTCGCCGACCGCCTCGCGCTCCGCCGCACCGCTCTCCATGTCCGCACGTTGGCGTGATCTTCTGCATAGGACGTGATGAGGCAGGCGGCAGATCATCTGCATACGACGCAACTCTGAAGCTGAACGTGATCCACTGATCCGCATGGGTACAAATCAATCTCTGTCCTATACCTATCTCTTATGATCCCTAATTCCCTATTCCCTAATCATGTACAGCCTACCGAAGGTCAATTAGTGATTCAGATTTCAGAGACCCAGACGGACATCATTTGCGAATTGGGATTTGCAAATTGACTCCCTAAGGTAGTGTATAATTGCTTAATCTTTGTGAATTTTCTCTTTGTATAATTGTTTAATCTTTGTGAATTTTCTCTTTGTATAATTGTTTAATTTTTGACTAATTGTTTGTCTAAATTTTAAGTTAACTGCTTATTGGTAACATTTCGTAGCAATGAGTACTATTGGTAACATTTCGTAGCAATGAGTAGTACGAGTAGTATTATCAAGTTTATTTATATAAAAAGGCCCAAATTTTATCTTCGTTCTAGGTCTTAAAAAAAAACTCAGGACTGCCCTGTGCACAGGGTTCAGGCGGGATTACCAACCAGAATTCGGAAAACCAATGAATTCTGAAAAAAAAATCATATGATTAACCATTCTGAGCAATGACACAGAGATATGTGCTAACTCTAGCATGACTACTTTCTAAATGTTCTTGTAAACAATAATTATGATTCTAATGAGTGATTAAAGAGACAGACAACAAGGGTGGTGTGCTCAATCATCTTACAGACTTTATGATCCGTTAGGCTAATTCATCAACCTATCATGTTAGTGTGTACAGTCATATGGTTTACCTACTTGTGAGATTTCGCTTTGCATATGTGGCAATATTTAATTAAGATAGCAAATACATATAAACTGTAAAGCAAGAAACAAGTGCTGATGCTATTGACTATGACAGACACGTAGAGCCAATATCAGAGCCACACCGTTAGAGCCGGGCAAGCGGCAGCGTCTCTGCTTTGCCATCATCTAGTGGTCGTCTGTGACTGTGAAGCCTGTACTGCACTTCATCGCATTGCCAGCACTCAACTTTTGGCGTGCTTTTGTTTGGTCTCACTTTTGGCTTGGGCTGTTGCCTCCCCCTGATGGGACTAGTAATTCGGAAAGTGCGGTAGGTCGATCAATAACCAGGGCCAGCTGGTTCAGAGGAGCACACAGGGCAGCGGCCATTGGTTTCAGCTCATGGTTTCTGTGTTCGCATGCATTCAGTTCCATACACTATGGCATGCACTTCCTGCAAGGCCCAGTTTAGATGCAAAATTTTTTACAAAATGAACACTGTAGCATTTTCGTTGTTATTGGGCAATTAGTGTCCAATTATAGTCTAATTAGGCTTAAAAGATTCGTCTCGTGGATTTCGTCTAAACTGTGTAATTAGTTTTATTTTTTATTTATATTTAATGCTTCATGCATGCGTCCAAAGATTCGATGTGACAGGGAATCTTGAAAAATTTGACAAAACGAAGTGGAACTAAACAGACCTCAAGTCCGAGCAGAAATGCATGACAAGACGACCAAAAACATCACTTTAGGCCACGCATACCTGAACTCTCTTATAGATATGCAGCCTTTTCACTTGTTGGTTTCAGCTAGCCCAAACCAGCCAGCCAACAGTGTTTTTCTCTCACAATAAACCAGCACCAGCCAGCCCAAACCAGCCCAAAAACCAACCAGCGAACAGGCCGATGGTTATGACTTCTATGTTTATGCTTAGTCGTTACGTGCAGTCTTCAGCATCTACAGTCAGTGGGACTTTGGGGAAAACCAAACCCGGGTTCCAATGCCAAGAGCTTGTATTCGGAAACAGGGTAAGCAAATTATTAGTCCATGGATGAAATGAAGCTGATCTGCTCATGCGTGGCTGTGGATTATACAAGCACATTTAGGTGTTTCAATATATACGCCTAAATATGCCCAAATGTGCTAAAAATGTGCCCAAAATACGCCTAAATGTGCTCAAAATACGTCCAAATGTGCCTAAAATATGCCCAAGCATGCTCAAAATACCCCCAAATGTGCCTAAATAAGTTCAAAATACGTCAAAAATGTCCAAAATGCGCTCAAATATGCTCAAAATGCACTTAAATGTGCCCAACATGTGTCGAAATGTGCTAAAATATGCCAATATGTGTCCAAAAGTGCCCAAAATGTGTTCAAAAATGCACCTAAAAGTGTCCAAAATGTGCATCAAAATGTGCCCAAATGTATGCAATAAACACCAGCTAGAACAAGTTAGAGCACGATTTTTGAAAGATTTGGGCGTAAGAACCGCCCACATCGGACCAACGACGCGAAAACTACAGCTAATTGAATTTTAAACGGATAAAAATGATGAAAACTATTTTTCTTGGATTAAACCTAAATTTTAAAAGGGCTAAAGAATTTATTTAAAAAATTTAGAATTAATTTGCAACATAAAACTAATTAAAATAATTTTATAGCAGTTATTTGCATTTTCTAGAATTAAAACTAAATTTATATGCAACAAAACATATTAAAAATATTTATTTTATCAAAGAAAATATTTTTAAATATATTGAAACATTTATCTAAATCATTTTATATTTTTTGGATTTTTTTCTCAACAGAAAACCTATTTTTCGGAATAATCTATTTTCGCGAATTATTTTTCTAAAGAAAAATCGAATTACTGGACGCTGGCGTGGCTGGCTGCGCTGACGTGGACTGCCACATCGGCAAAACCGTCCACGTGGCGTGCTGCTTTGGCGAAAACCGCCTGCGAAACCACCCCAGGGGGTTATCTAAACGGTTTTGCAAAGTTCAAGGTTTAAAATACCTGGTTTTGTAGTTGAGGGTTTTAAGTGTACACCCATCAATAGTTCAAGGGGTTATGTAGACTTTTTCCTATAACACATGGACACAAATTAATCAAGTGTCACACTACATTGCTTCAAATGGCTGATGGAGGGAGGTTATATCACTATTCGGCTTGCACTAATCACCGTGTGACCCGCGAAGTGCCGATGCAGAAAGAAGAGGAGCAGGACCGGGCGAGCGGAGGGAGAGCTCCCGGAAGCTCCAGCTTCACTCTGTGCTTCACTATTCTATAATGTAGCAACAAGCTAAAACGTGTGCGCTACAGCCTACATCCAACTAAGGCCTCGTTCGGCTGGTGAAGTTTCTGGCTGAAACCGGCTGGAGCTAAAACTCGGTACAATGCTCACACCAGCCAACAGCACCAGAATCAGCCGGATGGACCAGCAAGCAACTGCATTCAAATAAAATGGCCCCACATCCTCATTAAATACATTTCGAATTCAAATTCGAACACCTCCATCCGAAGGCTGTTTGTGCTACTTATCAATGAACCAGCTCAGTACAACAGCTCTCAGATACAAGCTGAAACCAAAAAAATTCCTAAACATGCATCTAGCTGATGCAGCACATAATTTCACCCAAACTGCATCAGCTCTGCAACGACAACAGCTTTATGTATATTGTACTAACAACATATTTCCTAAACAAGCATGAAGCTGATCAGCTCTGGATCGACAACAGCTATCACATACAAGCTGAAACCAAAAGAATTTCCTAAACCTGCATCAAACTGATAAGCTCTGAAACGACAACAGCTTTCAGATACAAGCTGAAACATAAAGAATTCCTAAACATGCATCAAGCTTCCAGAGCAGACTAAGCTCCAACTTGTTGAATCGCAGCAACAAGGAATGAACCCATCAGCTTTTCTCTGGAAAAACAAGAAGGGAAGGAAATGAGCAACATAAGATTAGATCAGTACACTGTCAGCGGCTACACTTCAAGTTAGCAATTGTTAAGATTAGATCAGTACACTGCTTGCAGCTACACTTCTTATGTGTCGGCAACAGAGCAGACATGTAAATGTTGGTAATGCTAACAAAACTGTACATGGTTTAGGTGTGTCCAGTATGCATCATGACTTATCCATACAGTTGTCATATTACAAACAAGACTAAGGCAGCATAGATATTGGACAAAGATTTTCTTAGTAGTACCTCAAGCAAATTTTTATAAGTGGCCCTATTGCACCATGTAGGCAGTTACTTCACCTGCATGTGAACATATTCTCATTAGACCCAAACTAGGCAGCCATGATGAAAAATGCATGACTTATGCTATAACATCCACAAAAACGAAATTGTTTGACTTACGTTGTCTTCCCAAGGAGTGGCAGTCCATATGTTATCCACTCGCGGACATGTTTCATGTCATTAGGATCTCCCAATGCCATAGCTGCCACTTGACTCAAAGGGCCAAGGTCTGTCGCTTGCCTGATCCGCACTTGTTGATGCTGACCCTTCAGCTCATGCACGTAGTTGTGCAGTCCACAAAGAGCAATAATTATCTAGGTTTGCTTAGTCCCTGATAGTGAGGTATGCCTTTTAACATGTGCCACTTTGCTTTCGCTGCCCCAAATGTCCTCTCTATGACATTTCGCAGCTTGGAATGATGTCGGTTGAATACCTCCTGCGCATCTGTTGCCCCCTTGTCTGGAACTCCTTCACCCAATACCTCTTATTTGGATACGGCGTCAGATACCTAGGTTGAAGTGTGTAACCGGAGTCCACCAAGTAATAGCGGCGTGCATAAATTCACAGCAACGCAACAGGTAACATACAATTAGCTACAGCCTTACTCAACCAGATTATCTAAGTTCAACTAACCTGACGGTGGATGTGGGAAAGAGGCATCTGCTTCTGCCTTTCTTTTGACCCGTATATCATGTGCAGAACCCTCTGTCCCTACCCCAATATATGTGAACCTCATGTCGAAGTCACAGACCGCAATTACATTTTGAGTTGGCCTTCCTTTCCTATTAATGTGGTTATCACGGACTCCTTGATCAACTATGACATCTATGTGAGTGCCATCCATGGCGCCTATGCATCCATCAAAAAACGGCGAGTACTCCACCAATTCAGCGGGCACTACTGAATAACTAGTGTCCCTAGGCCTAATTATGTCATTTGCAAATCCAGTCATGGCAGCTAGAATATGGGAAAATACCTTGCTACATGTCCCCAACCCCCTCCTAAATCTCTCATGCATTTGTCTCTGGCATTGATTTGTATCACATGCCCATAGAAACATGGCTAAAGCTTCAATTGATTCAATCTCCCTACTGCATTTTAGCCCATAGCTATCATGTAGTATGCTATGCAACCTAACCAAATTTTCAAGCCTCATTCGGCAGTTTTCAAAGCACCTACCAGCATCTGACAACAGCTTCTCTACCCATTGTCTTCCGGTAGGATCAGGCACTGGGACATAAGGGTTATCTTGTGTTGGTACCTACAACATGTCCGCAATTGCAATGCCTGCAGCCATAGCTGCAGTAACCACCTCGTTGAAGCTCATCTTACTTGAATTCTGACTTTCCTCGTCGCTGTTGTCCATGCCCCAAAATGCTGCCAAGCAAAGGTATAAACCATCGTTGGTAAGCACATTCCAACATAGTTTGCATCCGGAGTGGGCACTATAAGTAATGAGAGCACTTTAGACTCAAACCATTAACCCAAAAATTGTACTCTAAGTTTCTTTAATCAATTATATTCATTAACCATTTACAACCTAGCCGGTATGCCATAGCTGAAAGGCTAATTTCTTAACTGGAAAAGGCATACACACCTTCAAGCTTGTCGATCACTGATGAACTCTGCAACCAGTCCCTGATGTACCTGCAACAACAGTACCCCATTATGATTTGTTAAAATATAGAACACTTTAAAGCATTTGTTAACAATGAAATAATTTATAGTTTCAACAACCAAGTCATGACTGGCAGTTCAAACAAATACATCGCATCACACAACTAATAACGAGTTCCGGAAAAAAATACGACACATGGTTTTTGGGCAAAGGCCCCGTTACAAGACATGAAACCTCAACACAACTAGGACAATAATTAATGTAAAGGATAAAAGACGACACTCAAATGCCACCGTTGCTTCACACCAAACTCAACATCCCAGCTACTGAACTACTTGTTGTTCTTGTTCATTTGATATGTCAGCCACGCCATACGTTCTTCGGATGTCAGCAAATTCTTGAACACCCGCCGGGGCACTGAGTTATTGAACAAATCCGTTGCCAAGAAGAACATGTCTGAAGTGGCTGGCACACCGTCATCTCGTAAAAGTTGCATAGCTTCGTCTACCTCCACCTGTTCACGGGTTCGCTCTCTATCCCTTGATGCGCCCCTTGCAGTAATGCTCTCAGACAACCGTGCAATGTACTCCCCCACATTTCAATTCTTCTTCTTCTCTGGGTTGTTGACAACATGATCCCTGCTGTCCCTCTTCGAACCAGAATGGTAGCTGGATGGACCGCCTAAGTCTAGCCTACGCAAGGCTGTAGGAGGCGTTGAGTCCTGAATACCACCAACGGATACGAAGCAGCCCGTGTTCCGGTTGCGGTCCCCAAACAGTGCCTCCAATTGGTCCAGGAAGGGAGGTTGCTTACCATGGAGGACCTCAGGCTGACTACCATCCTAAAAAATAAGAGGAGCACATAATGTTAAACAATGTAACCTATATAATCGGAACTGTTAACAAGATAACATATCGAGTTCATGGGCTGGGAACCTTCTTGAGTTTCCCAGTACTCAGTGTCAGCATCAATGGCGCCCGTACGTGGGTTCCTCCCAAGTCCAGTGGCTGTCAGCCCATCTTTCCATGTCTGGTAGGCCTTTTTTAGGTATCCTAGCTTATTGTTGCATTGTCTCTTATCAAACTGGGGGAAATAAGTGTAACTGTTGTGCCAGCCACCAGTGGTGAGACCCTGCTGAGTGAAGTTACACTTTTCCTTCTCTTGAAGACAAAGGTCCAGCAGCAGCTTGGTTTCATCCTCGGTCCAAGTTGCACGCTTTGGAGGCATCTGTTGGAATGTGGAAGAGCTATTGTCGTTTGTGGCTGAACATACTAGTGGTACCGCAAAAAAACTAAAGCATTCAACAAAAATAACTAAAATACGATGCAAATGCTAGAAATGTGTACTTGCCTTGATTTCTCGCTTCACGCGCTTGGAACGCAAGTTGTACCGGGGGGATTCTGGCGGGGAGCAGGAAGCTGTTGACGATGGTGACAGTATATATACTTCGAAAGGCCACACCTACATGATAAACATGTTCCCCTATCAGAGCTAAATGATTACCAAAGTACTGGCACGCAAATATATAAATTCCGAATAGGAACTGTATGTATATTGTACTAACAACAGATTATAGAAGTAACAAAAGAAGTAACCCTAATCACTGAAATTATAACAAAAGACGTAACCACATCAGTAGTCCTGAACAGCTGCTGAATAGGTCAAATGACGCATACAGGCTATCATTTCCACTGGTGAAACCTACTGAATGCAACGGGTGCTTGGATGTATACAACTCTGTGCATTTGAATCATCAAGCCAACATGTATTGGTAAACTATAGGCTCAAACACTTCATTGTTTTCCTAGTGAAACTGAATCAAAGGCACATCCGCATATTGCTTATTGACTGACTGCATAAGCAGGAGTATGAAGACACAGATGTACAACTCATCCATCATTGGACTACATGACAAACCAGGGGAGCCAAGTGTAAATGAAAACATTTAAAAATGGAGTTTATGCTAACCCTCAATGCAACGGATGTGCAAGGCCAATGTGACCCTAACAATCCGTCTGTACTTAGGCATCCACACCTCGGAGCAGAAAACTTGCAACCCTAACCCAGTGGATCTGATAGCGGCCTGCAAAATGGGATAGCAGAAGAGGGAAGCATACCGAAAATACCATTGTAGGGAGGGCGGAAGCAGGAGGAGGTGACGGATCCGGTGCCATGGAAGGCAGATCTCCCGCCGACAGCGACGAATCGACTGGATCTGGTTTGCAAGACGGCTATGACTCGGAGAAGGCACCGACAAACCAGAACCAGCGAGATGGCCCGTGTGGATGTCGCCTTCGTTCTCTGGGAAAAGGGATGGGAGGGGTTTAGGACGGACGACGTCCGGCGACGATGAGGGACCAGCGGCGCGGGTGAAGGCGAGAAGGGAGAGTGAGTGAGGATGGCGGCAGCTGGGAGTGGTGGAAACCCTAAGCGCGTGACCGAATGAGACGGGAGAGAGTGGGATGGCGGCAGCTGAATATTGTAGACCAGCCGAACGGCTGGTCCTCGCCTGGGTCACGAGGTCCAACTAGCTCCAGCCGGTTCAGCCGCAAACTTGACCAGCCGAACGAGGCCTAAGAGCTGTAATGCTATAATTAGAGCATCCAAACATCGGGAGTCCCTCCGAACGCTACGTCGCCTCATGTTGTTCATGTATTGTATCCACTACATTCGATACCTCCCCTCAAGTAGCCAGTCATAGTTATTCTCTCTTGTTCTATCTCGCCTCGTGTCTCTCCATCTCTCTCCTCCATGTCTCCGATAAATCATAGAGCGCCACCGCTGCCCCCTTCCTCCATTAAAACCGACCACACCACCTCCTCCCTCAGCTTGCGCAGCTTCGTCCTGACCTCTTCCCCAACCCCAGCGCCGTCAGGCTGCCTTGCCACCATGGGGCTGCCGCCGCTGCCGCTGGGCGCATGTGCCAAGGGCCCACGAGCGCGCCCAGTGCCAGTGGTGCTCGCTCGCCATCGGCTCCCACCTCAACGGCCGGAATCGACCGGTCCCGGCCTCTCCCCCTAAGTTGCAAATGCTTGTTTCAAGTGTTTCAGTTGTTTTAGATGCACGTTTCAATTGTTTCATATGAATATTACAAAAATAGATCGGGACGTCGCATATGATATAATTGTTGTACATGTATGTTGCAAGCTTCTGTTTTCAATGTTTCATTTGTTTTTTCAGATGTGGGATGTTTGCATGTGTTTTAATCCTATATTGCAAGTGCTTTATCTGGATGTTGCGTACTTTTTACAATGGTTGAAAGTGTTTTTTTGGGTGTTTCTACAGGTGTTTCAGACGCATGTTTTAATTGTTTTATCTATCTTATATCTATATGTTGCAAAAGTAGATCGGGTCATGCATCTCTCTCGTCGCCTTCTGCTGCCTCCTCGGTGCCTCCTCCTCCTCCTGTGCTGGCTAGGCATCTATTCCATACGCGCAGGTGATGTTCAGGGCTAGTGACATTTGGGGCGTTCGAAGCAGCGCGGACCATGGGGGCGCGAAACAAAGAGCAGGCGTGGATGTCCGTCCAGACATCCGAGCACCTTCCCCTCCGGGCCACCCTTCTTCGGCGCTCCGGATGCTCCCGCCACATTTGAATTCTCCACCTTCGTCGCTGAACAAAAGTTACCTGCTCTTTCAGCGCCCGCGCACGCCGCCTGCTCGACGCAATGACTCACCAACGCAAGACCAACAAGGCGCCTGCAGAGTGCGGCAGGGTGCCGTTCCGCGGCCGCGCGTTCCCGGACGCCGTTGTGTACGACGTGTTGGGCTTCCTCCCAGCGCGAGACGCCGTGTGGGCATGCGTGCTCGTCTGCCGCTACCGAATACTCTGGAGGAGTGGAGGGTCCGTCCCTCTCCTGCGCATCGCGGACGCTCGTGGCGCTACGGTGTCTCGACGAGGGCGAGATCGATCTCCATCTCCGTGGGTTCTCGCAGCTGGACGTTCCGCGTACGTGCGTGTTGAAGTAGCCGACTGGCCTCTCTCTTCTCCCAACTCCTTGTCAGATTAGAGATACATGGTCTCCCTTTGGGAGAAAGAAAGCTTTCTTGATTACTCAAGCCGCCTGGTGTTGAGGGATCTGAAGATTACCAATTGCCAACTCGCTACTGATAAGGTCTTATCCAAATCCTTGAAACATCTTAAAATCACAGGCGGTGAACTCTGTTGGTAATTTGTCCCAACTGAACTCAAATATCTGCTCAGATTTTGATTTCACTACAACTAGATGACTATGTTGGAGAGACTCCTGTCCTTGAAAGCATGCTGCCAGCGGAAACAGCATCTGTCAATCTTGGCCAAAACAATGAGGATTACTGTCTGTAACTTCTGTGATAATGCTGGTTCTGAAGAATGTACTTGACATGTGCTTCATATATTATTATGCCAATGGTAGCAGAAATAATGTCTTTTCTTTTCGAGGTTTGTCAAGTGCGACATATTTGGAACTGAATACTTCCTCTGAAATGGTATGCTTACACAGCTACACTTCATTTCAGCTTGCTTAATCAAATTCATGATCATTTCATCTTCTTATGCCTTACTAAATCTTTAACTGCAATTACTATGTTGCTCTTTGCACAGGTTACATTCGAAAGGGATCTGAGATGTTGCCCTACATTTATTAATCGGAAAACTTTGCTACTCAAGGACTTTTGTTTGGTAACCGACCTGCATACACTACTTTGCTCACTCCTATACACATCAATTCTCAAGAAACACGTTCTTCAACTCTATAAGGTAAACATGCCTCATCACTATTGGTGTTGCCTTTCTTGAGCCATGATGCACGATTGATTTTTCAAAGCATTTTATTTGCTGCCAAGACCCAAAGCACACTAGTAGAAAACAGACCTTTTATCCGAGGCAAAAATGGACTCTAGTCCCGGTATTTTTTGCACCCGGGACTAGAGAGACCTTTAGTCCCGGTTGGTGTCTCCAACCGGGACTAAAGGTCCCTGCCCAACGGCTAAAAGTCCTCAAACCTTTAGTCCCGGTTGGTAACATCAACCGGGACTAAAGGTAGACCCTTTAGTCCCGGTTGGTAACACCAACCCGGACTAAAAGACCTTTAGTCCCGGTTGGTGTTACGCACCGGGACTAAAGGTTCCCTGATGGGTTAGTTCAAAAGGGAAGCATCCCATCCATTGTTAAATGTGTTGTCTAGGTGGGATGGTAAGCTACGCGCGAGGCAATGCATGAGGTCTTGGGTTCGAATCTCACGGGACGCAACGGTAGGAGGCATTATTTTTTAAAGCTGGGAGGACCTTTAGTCCCGGTTGGTGTTACGCACCGGGACTAAAGGTCCCCCTTTAGTCCCGGTTTCTGACCCGGGACTAAAGGTTCTACCTTTAGTCCCGGATGCTTACTCCCGGGTGGGGAACCGGGACTAGAGGGGGTTCCCCACCGGGAGTAAAGCCCATCTCTGTATTAGTGGCAGCAGTCTAAAAAGGGTGGGAATAATCTCGCGGAACAGTCACTTAACAACTTAAGATACTTGATGTTAGATGTCTAATAATCAATGATAGTGTTTGTTAAAGTAAAGCATCTCAGTGTATTTCAAGGCACACAATCCTCCCTCTGGGTATCTGCAGTAGTGCACCCAGCTGGTTATTAGTTGATCAGGTATGTGAATCCCACATCCATTGCAAAAATGAAGGCAAAACAAACAAGTATTTTGCAGCATTGTTAATCATGTCAACACAGCAAATACACACCATGATAATTAACGGGTGACACGTACATTGTATTACAGTCACCACGCAGAAGCACACAAGGTTCCAAATTACACAGAATAAAATACATGGGCACATATATAAAAATACACTGCAATCAGAAGCATGCATAAAAGCACATCAGCTCACATTCAATCTTCAGGCATTGAAATCGCACTCTTTGTTGTTTTCCACTTCGACTTGTCGCGTTATTATTATGTCCATAATCTTAAAAAGTTTTTCATCCTCAGCTTTGATGTGTTCCACAAGCCTGGAATGACCATGGATCACAACACGGAGCTCATTGCTATGGCTGACAATATCCAGATCCCCAAGCTCGGGAAGTGCCGACTCATGTATCTCCAACCTGTTGAGTGTCTTCTCATGCACTGTCAACTCTTCGAGGCTGCGAAATCCGTCCTTGAAGATAAGCTGCCTGAAAGAATTGCTGGTTAGTTCAAGGGTGGAAAGGAACTGTAGGCCTCCTAGTTGGTTGATGAATTCCTGTGACACCATTGTTTCCATAAGCCTCAGCTTCTTGAGGTTTGGGAGGCGATTGCGGACTTCCATCTCAGGGATGCCATTTTGAGGAAGGTCAAGCTTCCCGACCAGTTCCATTGCCTTGAGACGTTGGAGGTTGGACCCAGTGAACACTTCTGAGGGAATGACAGTAGCTTTTATGATGAGGACGACAAGGTACTTGAGAATGGCTACTGCTTTTACCAAGGCAGCCTTGTTCTTGCGGTTGGCGAAGATGTCCTGGCTGCCCTGACTCTCACCGTGCCGGATGTGTAAGTACAAGAGGCGGATCATGTGGGTGAAGGTCTTGTTGCCCCAGGCATGGGCGTCATCATAGTCAGGCTTTATGCTGTTGAGTGTCTGCAGATTCCTCAAGTCACCAACATGTTTTGGCAAGATAAGACGGTCGCCCAGCACATGACGGAGTGTCTGAATCCTCCAGAACCCATCTGGAAGGCTTCGGACCATGGTGCCTCGGACATCAAGAGTTTGGAGGTTGCACAGCCTGCTAATTGATGATGGGATCTTCTCCAAGGAGCAGGAGGTAACTCGGATGTACTGCAGGTTCACAACATAGCCGATTTCGGCAGGAAGCTCCTTGTCCACCTCAAGGCCGTTGAAATGGATGACACGGAGGAACCTTGAATTCTGTAGCAGGTCCTGCACACAAGACATGGCTTGCTTTTTCTTTTTGTTGCCCCCTCTAATTGAGGAACCAGGGCAGTACCTGACTGGGTACAGGCATGGCCTATCTCCATTTCCACCTTGTTCTCCTCCAGCTTCATTTGGTGGCTTCTCGCCAACTTGTGGAGCCTCTTGTTCTGCCTCAAAGTTTGACAGGATGGCTCGCAGCTTAGGCAGAGGGTGTGACAAAGCTGCATACTTGTCTTTGTGATTCTGGAGCGACAAGCGTCGAACATCCGACAAAGCTGGGATGTCATCACCACTGTGGATCTCCACGAAGCATTGCTCTTGTGCTTCAAGCTGCAGGAAAGCGTGTACTTTGCTCTGAACAGCTACACGCGCATACCCAGGAACATTATAGCCCACTGGTGCCAAGTTGACAAGGCGCCTATCTATCAGCTCCTTCAGGTACTGCTCTCCTACTTTCTCCACTGTTGTGCCCTTTGGTACCAGGAAGCCCTCCGCCATCCACATGCACACAATGTTCGTTGCCCTGATAAAAGTATTCACCGGCAATGCAGCAAAGTAGAGGAGGCAAGATTTCAGATCATAATGAAGGTCATCGAAACAGAGGGATAAAATCTTATCAATCTGCTTTGAATGCATCTTCTTCAGGTGCTTAAACACTGTGTTCCATTCATTAGGGTACTCCTTGGTCCGCAGAAGGCCTGACAAAAGAACTACCGCCAGTGGCAACCCTTTTGTGTTATCCCAAATCCTCTCTCTATATTTTTCAATTGCTTCACCAGGAAGTTCATTTCTGCCATATGTTAAGAAGGTTTCCTTGAACAGATTGACGACTACTTCTTTCTCATCAAATCTTTTAACCTCAATTGGAATTTCTTTATATGGAGGAGGTGGTGTATCTGGTCGACTATGTGAAATTCTCACTATTCTGCTGCCAACATTGACATCCACATCCTTGCGGTCGGGGAGCATAGCAAAAATGCGGTTCCACTCTGAGTTACTGAGTTGAGCATCTATCACAAACAGATACTTCTTTCCTTTCAATATCTCCTGCAGTTTATCCTTGATATTGGCCTTGTGACATTCTTCTCCATCTGTAATGCGTCTGATGATTATCTTGAGGACAGCAGAGGCACTAAGATTTGGCCCAAAGCTCACCCACTCAGAGATGTCAAAATGAGACAGGGTCTGCCTCCTGTCGTACAAGGTCCTCACCAGCTTTGTCTTGCCGACTCCACTTTCCCCAATCACGGTGATCACATGTTGATGATTTACACTGCTTTTATAAAGCAAATGCTTAAGATGACGCACCAGTTCCTTTCGTCCCACTAGTGGCAGGACCACGTCATCCCTGTTGTCATATTTTTTTCTAGTGTTAATCATGAGGTAGCTAGTTTGATAATTGCCAATACTACTAAAAAAATCTTCGTCAGCAATAAACATATATGCATAAATATATATATATATATATATATATATATATATATATATATATATATATATATATATATATATATGGAAATTATTTCCTATTCCCAGGAGTAGTTACTCTCATGTGTATATATCTCTAGATTTAGGGCATATATGGCCCGACGAAGTGTATGTAGATGGAGTATATCATCATACTAGACCATTTAGGGTACTATGCATGACAAGTATGTATGTATACTTAGAGTATATGGTTATACTTATTTTATATGCTACTATCATAGTATTATATAATATATTAAAAAATATGTGCTCTTTTAAATTTTTTTCATATAGTAAAGATATGGAGTATCTTAATATTAGTATGTCAATATACTCAAACTGATAAATGAGTATGTACACATACACAACATGATTTATTGATTATGTGAGTAACTACTCCCTAGAGTATATAAAATGCACCATATATATATATATATATATATATATATATATATATATATATATATATATATATATATATATATATATAGAAGACATATCAGCCTAGGATTCTACTCAACAGTCAAATTTGGTCACCCCTGATCTACCAATTTCATATGGGTAGGGCATATTTGCTGCCGATTTGTAATCCACTTACATTCCAGGACAAACAAATCCTTCATGGTCCATCACGTGCATCCTTTTCAAACTGGCATATAATAACATTTTCACAAACAATTTTCACCAACAGAACCACACAGCACATATATATGACACTTCATCATAAAATAAAAAGAGTAAAGTGCACCCGTTGTCCTCAAACTTGTGTGATTGTGTCATCCCGGTCCATAAACTCATAAATCGCTCATTTAGGTCTTCAAACTTGTTTAGCTATGTCATCGGTCCCTACACTTAAAAAGCGTCCTTTTAGGTCCTCAAATTTGTTCATATGTGTAATTCCGGTCTCTAAACTTATAGATCATCTGTTCAAGTCACACGGCCAGTCCAATTGCGTCTAGATCAGTGCCCGTATGCTGATGTGGCATGCTGAACATCTGTGGCCCCTATGTTAACTCTATATGTGAGGTTAAGAAAAATATAGTACGTGTCAACCCCCTCCTACGTACGTGCACCAAGTCGTGTGGAGTCACGATGCACATGAGCTTGATCGATCAAGTGGGCATGGAAGGTTTTGGTCGGACGACAAAGTGGGCATTGAAGGCTTTGGAGATAAAGAATAGGGATCGGACTGATGGATGGAAGAAGAGATGTGGAAGTGAGGGATGGAAAGATGGGTGAGAAAGTGTGAGGAACCAAAATCATGAAAAAAATTTCTCCTACAGTAGAAGGCTGCTATCAGCATGCAGCTACACTGCAGGGGAAAAAAACAGCACCACTGGGCACACCCATTGTGAGATTCCGGCAACTCTACCTTTCTTTCACTGCACCACCGCATCTTTATAGTTAAATTAAGTGAAAACATTACATACCGTAATTAATTTAATTAACTCATTATCTTTCAAGTGAATTTTTTCTGTTTGTGAGTTTAGATCGACCAAACTTCAGTGGCACAAGTTTGGGTATCGATTCTCCCTCTAAAGAGAGAAAACAAACATGCATGAAACTATGTCTCATACAATCAATACGGATCCGAAAAAAAAAAATTCAATACACAACAGATGGTAATGTGTGAATAGGCTTGGAAACAAGCACTTACATCTTTTCTGAGAGAGGTGACGTGGAGCTGGATGGCCTCCATATTGATCCTAGCGTATTAGACTCTCCCAACCTGTACCTGTCCTTGTTCACAATGATTCCCTCCAGCCTTGCATTGATCAACCTGATCCTGCTGGAGAGGTCACGCCGGACCACGACTTGGGTGGTAAAGCTGGCAAAGAAACTCAAGATGGTACGGCTCCAGCCAGGGAATCTACAGAAAAATGCATATAATTAGTTTATGGATGATGTTTAAATATTTTTTCAACCCTAGCATCAGATAATAAATCTACAAACCAAATCAATAGTCATGACCCTTTTTTATGCACTACTACAAAAAAAAAAACGTTTGTAGCAACGGGATAATTTTTTTTAGAGGTAGCTGGTGATGGAGCCACCCTTACAGTGGGCATGCTCGGGACCCACGAGACCAGCCGCCCCTACAAATGGCAAAGTAGGGGCGGCTGATGATACGAGCCGCCCCTACAAATGGGTCGATTTGTAGAGGCGGCTCACTCACCAGCCGCCCCCGGTGTTGCAATTTATAGGGACGGCTCAATCACCAGCCACTCCTACAAATCACACTTGTTCATCATTGATAATCATGAACAGTTGTAATTTTTCTTTTTAATCTCTGGGTAAAATTTGTAACTAGTCTTTCTCCCTCATATTAACTCCAAATGTGATGATTTTTTTTCTAAAATTTTCTAAAATCATGCCCTATCAAGTTACTATGTTGATTTGGTCATTCTTTTCGTTTGACAAAGTTTGAGCAATTAAAATTTTTAAATTTAAAAAAATGACAAGTTCTAACAAGATTTTGAAACACCAAATGATTTCAGCTGAAAAAGTGATGAATATCAAAGATGTATAACTCATCAAGATCTACAACTTTTATTTTGGTTATTTCTTCATCTGACAAAGTGATAGTAAATATTATTCACAAATCAACATGTCTCTCATATATTTCATTAAACTATGAGTGATATGTGAATTTGTAAATAATATTTACTAACACTTTATCAAATGAAGAAGTGACCAAAATAAAAGTTGTAGATGATGATGAGTTCAACAACTTTTATGTTCACGACTTTTGTAGTTGGAATCATTTAAGGTTTTAAAATCTAGTTTGAATTTGTCATTTATTAAAATTTAAAATTGGAACTATTCAAATTTTGCCAAATGAAAAGGTGCCCAAAATAAAAGTCGTAGATAGTGAAGTGTTCAACAACTTTTATATTCATCACCTTTACAGCTAAAATCATTTAGTGGTTGAAAATCAGGTTTGAAGTTGTTATTTTTTGAAATTCAAAATTTGAATTGTCGAAAATTAGTGACAAAGATAGATGACCAGACTAAAATGATAGACCATGATTTTAAAAAATTTTAGAAAAAAAACAATCACATTTGGAGTTAGTATGAGTGAGAAAAACTAGTTACAAGTTTCAGCCACACATCAAAAAGAGAAATCATACTTGTTCATCATTGATCATCATGAACAGTTGTGATTTTTTTTAATCTCTGGGTAAAATTTGTAACTAGTCTTTCTCCCTCATAATAACTCCAAATGTGATGATTTTTTCCTAAAATTTTCTAAAATCATGCCCTATCAAGTTACTGTGTTGATTTGATCATTCTTTTCATTTGACAAAGTTTGAGCTATTCAAATTTTCAAATTTAAAAGAAATGACAAGTTCTAATAATATTTTGAAACACTAAATGATTTCAGCTGAAAAAGTGATGAATACTAAAGATTATAACTCATCAAGGTCTACAACTTTTATTTTGGTTATTTCTTCATCTGACAAAGTGATAGTAAACATTGTTCACAAATCAACATGTCTCTCGTATAGTTCATGAAGCTATGAGTGATATGTGAATTTGTGAACAATGTTTACTAACATTTTATCAAATAAAGAAGTGACCAAAAATAAAAGTTATAGATAGTGATGAGTTCAACAACTTTTATGTTCACGACTTTTGTAGTTGAAATCATTTAAGGTTTCAAAATCTTGTTTGAAGTTGCCATTTATTAAAATTTAAATTTTGAACAGTTCAAATTTTGTCAAATGAAAAAATGACCAAAATAAAAGTTGTAGATATTGATGTGTTCAACAACTTTTATGTTCATCACTTTTTTATTTGAAATCATTTAAGGTTTCAAAATCTTGTTTGAAGTTGTTATTTATTGAATTTCAAATTTTGAACTGTTCAAATTTTGTCAAATAAAAAGATGATCAAAATAAAATTTGTAGATAGTGATGTGTTCAACAACTTTTATGTTTATGACTTCCTTATTTGAAATCATTTAAGTTTTCAAAATCTTGTTTGAAGTTGCCATTTATTGAAATTCAAAATTTGAACTTTCCAAATTTTATCAAATGAAAATATGACCAAAATATAAGTTGTACATCTTGATGAGTTCTACAACTTTGATGTTTACAATATTTTTTTTGATCATTTTTTGTCTTAAAATTCAATTCGAAGTTCACAAATTCAAATTTTAAAATTTTTAAATATATTTTTTATTTTACAAAATAAAATGTATCATTATATCTATATATATATAAGCAAGTAATTTTTATGAGTACGGGAAAATATAACAAATTATTTTTATTACATTTATACATTTATATATATATATTTACACATTTATAAAAAATATGCAGAAGTAATATTTAGAAATATACGAAAATATTTATAGGGGCGGCTGAATAAAAAACCGGCCCTACAAATGCTGCCGCCGAAACCCGCAGGCTCCAAACCTGGGCTTGGGCCTCACTTTCGCTTGTAGGCCACTGAAACCCGCATGCCTGTTAAGGCTGTCAGTGATCTAAGCCCTTGATCTGAATTCAACGGCCAAAGTTCGTCCCACCAGGAACAAAACTAGCTCCACCCGTCGGACTTCCCAAACCCTAACAAGATTTCCTCCTTTCTCATCCATTTTGGACGCGCGGCCGCCGCAAAGAGAGAGCAGGCAGACGAACGACGGCAACCCTAGGCGAACGGAGCACCGCCGGGCTAATCCGCGCCCCCCTCTCTCTCGATCTCATCTCCACCACCGAGCCTTCCTCTCGATCTCAGCTCCACCACCGAGCCTTCCTCCATCGCGCACTACACCGTTCGGTGCAGGAGGGCTGAGATCCGATGCGAGCGGGCGGAGATCTGATGTGGTCGGATCCTTGGGTGCTTCCTCAAGCAGTCAGCGCCCCTTGGTTGGTGCTAGGCCGCGGCACATGGTGGAGTGGCGTCGGGCTAAATACTAGCGCAGCCATGCCGGTCCGTCTTCGTCAGTGCTTCGGCTCATCTCCGAGGTGGCGGCGGCAGCAACAGCGTGGGCTGGCTCACATCTCGGCGGTGGCGGCGTCGTCGTGATCCGATGCGTGTGTCTGGCTCGCATCTCTGCTGTTCGGCACGCTTCGCAAGTGCATTAGTAAGTGATACACGTAACCTGTATGCTTTGTATTACGTTGACATCGACAACTAATACCATGCATCTTCCTGTATGCTTTGCATTCTTCTCCTCAAAAATTGTGAAAAGTGGTTGAATCGGCCAATGGATGCGCCAACATCTACAGTCTGCACCACCGGTTGCATAATATGGTAAGCGCTATCCGGTCCTCTTTTTTTCACATATTCTTTAGTAGATTTGTCTCCCGTGTAAATGAGTTAGCTTCTTATTCAAGTCGGCATCTACTTTCGTTTAAATTTGCAACAATAACATATCGTTAGATCGTTGTGTCTTCATTTCTCATAACTGGTAGTTTTTATTTGCAACCCATCATCCTAACTTCTGATTTCTTGCTCACTCATGTGTAGGAAACAAGAACAATGGAAAAGCTATCGGAATTGATGAACTTAGCTATTTTATGATTTTCGTATGCTCTTGAGTTTTTTTTGTATGGTTTTGATAAGCTCCCATTGCAACGTGGTGTGTATTGATGCTGTGAAACTTGTTAAATTTGGTTAATCTCAATATGATAATGGATGTAATGATATTGGGTTGTGCATATGCTCAGATTTGAATTATATATATATATTGTAAATTTGAATTTTTTTTGAGGAAAAATGTACTGTAGGGGCAGTTCTAGACTGAACCACCCCTATAAACAGGTATTATAGGGGCGACTGGTACTACAGCCGCCCCTACAAATCAATTTTGTAGAGGCGGCTGGTGTTACTAGCTGCCCCTACAAATCGATTTGTAGGGACGGCTGATAACACCAGCCGCCTCTATAAATCGATTTGTAGGGACGGTCTGGGAACCGCCCCTATAAATGCATGATTTGTAGAGACGGTATGGTAGGGGCAGCTGGCCGAGCCGTCTCTACGAACCTTCGTCAGCCGCCCCTACAAATGCTTATTGTAGTAGTGATAGGTACTATAAGTTTTGTTTTGCAAATCCTAGTACAGACCAGATACTCATGTACACACTCACTCTGTGTGAACGGCACACGCATACCCTTATGAGCACCTCTGAGAGTCTAAAACTGAATTGGATGGGAATGATACTACGAAACAGATTTAGAGAGTCAGTCAAATGAAACGTCCATTTCCATCTGTGGCGTATGGTCTCTGTTAATGAAGATTTATGAAGGGGAATCCTATGCCCGTCTCTGCAAATGTTTTTCTAAATTGAAAAAAAAAATCTCTCATACGGACTAAATTGGTGGATGAGATCCGTGTACCATTGGACACAACCAACTTCGCATAAATTATGGAATTGTTATCAGAGAAAATTTTAATATATAACAAATTTCCTCTTATGAATAATTCTAAATGCGTTTGTGGTAACATTCTATACACACACACACACATATATATATACATATATATTTAATTATTATTTTCATGTATATAATTAAGGGGGTCTTTTGTTTTCTGGTGATATGGTTGAGTTGCCGTCTGTTTTGCTAAGATAGCAATCTGGTGATACTGATGTAGTCTTAATCCTGCTCCTGCTATCCCTTTTGTTTTCTGAAACACTGTAAAAAACTCTGTTGTATTTCCGTTGTTTCTAATGGAAATGGGGCTCAGCCCTCGGTTCCGAAAAAAAAATACACGCAATACTACTGGCTATCTAGGTGTTAATGTCGTGGTATAAACGCACCTTGAGAGATCAATTTGGACGAAGTACTGGTCCACGGCGTCTTCGGCGTCGAAGACGGCGTCGCGGGTCTGCTGCAGCCACACCTTGATGAGCTCGTTGGGCTGCACGCGGCGCGACGGTTGGACGTCGCGCAGGAAGGCCTGCATCCACATGAGCTTGTCACGGAGGCTCCGGATGTCCTCGTTCACAGCCACTAGCGTCCGCGCCTCCCTGCTCGCCACCTGCTGCAGCTTCCACAGCATCGACCCCACGATGGCCTCTGCCATCTTTTGGCTTAATTGCCTTGCTTTTCTAGATGATGATTGGGTCGCCTTAGCTTAAGTATTTACTCTCCATTGGCAGGCTCATCATCTCTCGCTATCTCTCCTTTACCTAATTTGGAGGGGATCATCTGGAGCATATAATTTCTGAAGCGGTGAGCATGGATATTTATGCACCCACCAGCACTGCACGCTCCAATCTCTAGCTTTGTCGATCGAGTACGCCCTTCCATTATTTTTGGCACTTTGATTGAGTAGCTGTGACGGCAGGAATCATGATTTGTTCTTGCCGTCATGGAATACAGCCAGCCTTAATTAGTTCCCAGTCAGAGAGGATTCCTTTTGAGTAATCAGTCTTTCTCAGCAAGGAACAAATCCTTTGCGAAGTTTCCAGCTGTTAGAGCATCTATTAGAACTTTAAAAAGTGTTGTTTCCAGCTAGAGCATCCATTGCTTTAAAAAGTACATTTATCATTACCGGTTTCAAACTAGCCATCTCACATCCTTTGTGAAGTTTCCAGCTGTTAGAACATCCATTACTTTAAAAAAGTGAGTGTTGTTTCCTGTTAGAGCATCCATTACTTTAAAAAGTATTTATCATTACCGGTTTCAAACTAGCCATCTCACATCCTTTGCGAAGTTTCCAGCCAACATCCATTACTTTAAAAAGTGTTGTTTCCTATTAGAGCATCCATTACTTTAACAAGTATTTATCATTACCGGTTTCAAACTAGCCATCTCACAGGGAATGGAACCGATGACAAATGGTATTTTTACTATCTTAGCTACATAGTAACTTATGACTATAGAGCCGACACTATTATTCTAAACTCACATTTGTGAATCTTGTATTGCATATTCGAAACTCCAAGTGGTCTCAAATGAAAAGAAATAAACTATAAAGTTGTAGATATCATCGAGTACTACAACTTTTATGCTGATTTTGTTTCTATCCGGAATAGTTTAATAGGTCTGAGATCATATATTATCCTCTAGCTTTGTCGATCGAGTACGCCTTTCCATTATTTTTGGCACTTTGATTGAGTAGCTGTGACGGCAGGAATCAGGATTTGTTCTTGCCGTCATGGAATACAGCCAGCCTTAACTAGTTCCAGTCAGAGAGGATTCCTTTTGAGTAATCAGGCTTTCTCAGCAAGGAACAAATCCTTTGCGAAGTTTCCAGCTGTTAGAGCATCTATTAGAACTTTAAAAAGTGTTGTTTCCTGTTAGAGCATCCATTGCTTTAAAAAAGTACATTTATCATTACCGGTTTCAAACTAGCCACCTCACATGCTTTGTGAAGTTTCCAGCTGTTAGAACATCCATTACTTTAAAAAAAGTGAGTGTTGTTTCCTGTTAGAGCATCCATTACTTTAAAAAGTATTTATCATTACCGGTTTGAAACTAGCTGTCGGGTTCATAAACCCGGGGTCCATCATGGACCGGCTTCCCACCAAAGGCTTGCCCCCAACAGAAAACATTGCGAGCAACGCGCAACTCATGGGCTGGCCCAAATACCTAGATAACAGGTTAGAAGGACGATCCAATCTCCGACCGGAAGGCCGGGCCGAGGAGGAACGGCGCCCGCTTCCGACTCCGGCCCACCTCTCCGACCGGAGCACTCGCTTCGGTCTCTAGCCCGCCTCCGGACGGCCTCTCCGACCGGAAGGCCTGGCCAAAAACACCACTTCTAAACTCCGACCCGCGTCTCCGACTGGGGATACGCTGAACCCCTGCTTACAGCTCCTCTCCGACTGGCACGGTCAGAGCCGACTGGGGCCAACCGACATGGGACGCCCGCTCGGTAAGGACCAGGAAACGGATGAACTAAGGCAGGGCGCACAAGTCAAACCGCAATACTAGGGACCGTACCCTGTGCACCTGTCAGGCAGTACCCTACGACCCTCTTGGCACGACAGAACCCAAGCGGTGTTGTAGGCGCCGACATTTTCCCCTACAGTGTTGTAGGCGCCATTAAATCCCATATCGGTCAAATACGGTAAGGCTCCCCCCACATGCCTCTGGGCATCAACAGTGTTGTGGGCGCCGACATTTACCATACCAGGCGAACATGGTAAAACACCTTACATGCCTCTGGGTATCAACAGTGTGGCAGGCACCGACATCTGCCATACCTGAAGAAGACGACACAACCTCTCACGTGCATCTAACATGCAACAATATTGTGGGCGCCTACCATCATCCTGTACCCACCGACATGGGCAACAAGACTTAGTAGCATGCGTATTCTCTCCCTCTCACTTGGAAGGCCATCCCTTCATCTATAAAAGGGGATGCGCTCTCTCCATCACAACTAAGTGGATTCAGATCGATCAAGTTCACTTAGCACATAGCGGAGCTCCCATCACTCTCGGCCCCTCTGACCAGAGTTCGACCGGACCTCTTGTACCCCCCATCTTTCTCCTTCTCGTTTGTAACTCCACTACAAACTTCGAGCACCTAGGCTCAGGAATAAAGTCAACGACCGACTCAAACTGGACGTAGGGTACGTTGCCCAAACCAGTATAACCCCTGTGTCATTGAGTGCTAGGCCACATCCGATCACAACGTATGATAAAACTATAAATATTTACGTGTTGGTCACTTTCTGCAACGACAGTTGGCGCCGTCTGTGGGGAAGACGTTGCACGTTCAACACATTTTGGTCATCGGATGGCCCATTTTTCTGCCACCTTCGCCATGGCGGGCTCAAGCGATACGACTCGCTTCGGCTCAGTAGAGTTTCCCACACTCCCACCTATGGAGATGTGGGTTCCACCCGTCTTCGAGTCGTCCCAGGCCTTCCTCTTTGGAAGCCTAGACTTCATCGCCGACCGGCTTAGCGTACCACACCTCCGCAAGGAGGCACTCATTCCGGCGCCCGTCGGAGGGGCGCCCTCCATCGGCGCCGCCCCCTCTCACATCTTAATTCATGGGAATGGCGAGCTATACTCCCACCACTTTCCATGAACTCCTGGATGACGAGGTTGAGAGCGACGGCTCCAGCATTGGCGACGTGGCGTCTAGCCACCGTCCGTCCTAGGAGTGCGCTATGGTGGACCCTCCGGGACAGCCGCCGGTGGTTGCGGAGTCTGTGCAGACTCACACCCCTCTGGACCCACGTGCGGGGGCCCTCGTGCTTACACAAGGGCACGCTGAGGAGCTACGACAACAGCGGCATTACCAGCCGTCGCCTGCGCCGGCGTATTTGGTGCAGCACGTTGCGCCCCATGCGTATGACCCGACGGGCGGCACCTGGGGTCACGCCCGCCAGGTCCAACATGACATCATGAATGAGGGGAACGACCCCCACAATTCGCTCGGGCTAGCCAGAACATCAGCGCTGCGGCAATGCTTCTGTGCGGTGTTCCTGAGCCCGTCGACCCCTAGGAGCAGGCGGTCTACCGGAACCTCTGGGCACTGGTAGAAGCCACCGCCATTCAATTGGCAGAAAGCTCCACATCATGACTTCGATACGTGCCCTCTCTCCCCACTGGGGGAGTGGGGACGCGCTAGATGGATGGCTGCATCCGCTCGCCACTACAGCCGCCAAGTGCGACTCGGGAGGTAGCGGCTGCGCTGCGGTCCGACCTGGCGCCTGCTCCACACCAACCACCGGTACACGAATGGCCCGGTCCGCACCAAGACGCTCGCAACGTCATCAGCAACCGGCATTAGGCCCGGCATAATGATGACGTCCACCGGGCGGCGGTGAGGGCAGCAACATGGGTCCTGGCCGAACCATCGAGGGGAGCAGTGAAACGCGCCCCAGGCATGGTCTCCGGCCAGACGACCGGAGTCCCAGCCCTGAGGGCCCGGGACCACAGGCCTTTGGTCGGTGTATCCGGAGAGCGCCGTTCCCTCAGCGCTTCCGATCGCCCACCAACATCGCCAAGTACACCAGGGAGACGAACCTCGGTATTTGGCTCGAAGATTTCTAGCTCGCCTGTAGAGCCGGAGGAGTGGATGATGACCTTTTCATCATTCAATATCTCCCCATCTGCGTGGGGGAACATGTTCGGGCGTGGCTCGAATTTGTCCCGCACGATAGCATCCGTGACTAGGCAGACCTCAAGAGGGACTTCGTCGGAAATTTCCAGGGGACGTATGTCCGCCCTGGTAACTCCTGGGACCTCAAGAGCTGCCAGTAGGAGCCCAGCGAGTCCCTATGGGATTACATCCGCAGGTTCTCCCAATGATGCAACTCCCTCCCTGATGTCATCGACGTGGACGTCATCAGTGCGTTCCTCTCCGGGACGACCTGTGAGTCCCTGATCCACAAGCTTGGCTGCCTAAAGCCCCGTAGCACCCACGACCTGCTTGACGTCGCCACTAACCATGCCTCCAGCGAGGAGGCGGTTGGAGCGGTCTTCAATGGAGGCCGGGACAAAGGCAAGGCCAAGCGCGTGGACCAAGACGAGGGCCCCTCCACACAGAGGGGCAAGAAGAACAAAAAGGAACGACGTTGATCGGACAACACCGCATTGGTCACCACAGCTGATCGCACGGGCAAGTAGCCCCAACAGGGCCTACCTGACCACTTCAACAAGCTCATGGATAGCCCGTGCACCAACCACGCCTACCCCATCAAACACCTCTACAAAGACTGCGAGCTCCTCAAATGCTTCCTCCAACAAGTCGGCGGGTCGAAAGAGGGAGACGGCAAAGAGGCAGCAGCCAAGAAAGGAGGCGCGGTGGGCAAGGACGGAGACGGCTTCCCCAACCTTGAGGAATGCATCATGATCTTTGGTGGATCCGATGCCATCTGGTCCAAATGGCAGCACAAGGTGTGCTATAGGGAGGCATACATCGCCGAGATGGCCGTCCCCTCCTTCCTCAGCTAGTCAGAATCTCCGATCACCTTTGATTAGAGGGGCCATCCCTCCCATGTCACGAGACTAGGATGCTACCTGCTCGTCATCGACCCCATCGTCCACAAGAAGCGCCTCACCAAGGTGCTGATGGACGTAGGCAGCGGCCTCAACATCCTCTACGTCGACACCCTTGACGCCATGTGCATCCCCTAGTTGGAACTCTGCCTAGCGGGCTCCCCCTTCCATGGGGTGATCCCGGGAGTGCAGGCATACCCACTCGGGCAGATTGACCTGCCCGTCACATTTGGCAACCGAGCCAACTTCCGCTCGGAGGTCCTCACCTTCGAAGTGGTGGACTTCCCAGGGTCCTACCACGCCATTTTGGGGCGGCCATGCTATGCCAAATTCATGGCAATCCCCAACTACACCTACCTCAAGCTGAAGATGTCGGGACCGAACGACATCATCTCCATGAGCAGCGCCTTCTCGCACGCCTTCACATGCGACCGTGAGCATTTCGAGCTCGCCACCGCAGTCATCAACTTGTCCGAGCTCCCACGGCTCGGGGAGTCATCGACCCCAGCATTCCTAGACTGCAACAAACCAACCTCCTCGATGGCCTTCCGCTCGCTCGAGGAAACAAGGCGGTGGGAATCGACCCCACTGACCCAACCAAGACGGTGCGGATCAGGACCCAGCTCCCGGCCAAATAGGAATGCGAGCTCGTCGACATTCTACAAGCCAATCATGATGTCTTCGCATGGAAACCATCTGACATGCTAGGCATCCCATGGGACATCACCGAGCATGCACTATGCCTCATTCCGGGCTCGAAGCCCGCTAAGCAACGCCTACTCCGCTTCAACGATGAGAGGTGCAGGGCCATAGGCGAAGAGATCGCCAAACTCCTGGTAGCTGGATTCATCAGAGAGGTATTCCACTCCGACTGGCTTGCCAATCCCGTTCTTGTTAAAAAGAAGACCGGGAAATGGTGAATGTGCGTTGTTTATACTGGCCTCAACAAAGCGTGTCCAAAGGGTCATTTTCCTTTGCCGCGCATAGACCAGATAGTCGACTCCACCTCAGGTTGTGAGATCCTCTCCTTTCTGGATGCCTACTCGGGCTATCACCAGATCGCGATGAAAGAGTCCGATCAGCTCACAACCTCGTTCATCACCCTATATGGTTCGTACTGCTATGTAACCATGCCTTTCGGCCTAAAGAACGCTGGTGCCACCTACCAAAGGTGCATGCAGCAATGCTTCACCGACCAAATCGACCTGCTCGATCAGCCTGATCAAGCCGAGTGGCCGAAACAAACAATCGCCGTATATGTTGATGACATAGTGGTCAAAACGGCTCAAGCTTGTGACTTGATCTCAAACTTGGCCGCAACATTCACGAACCTCTGAAGGTTCAACATCAGATTGAATCCCGAGAAATGTTTTTTTGGGGTTCTAAAGGGGAAGCTGCTAGGATACATTATGTCCGAGCATGGCATCGAGGCCAACCCTAAAAAGATCACGGCCATCTCTAACATGGGCCCTATACGGAACGTCAAGGGTGTACAAAGGCTCACCGTCTGTCTGGCTGCCGTAAGTCGATTCATCTCCCGGCTCAGCGAATGGGGGATACCACTCTACAAGCTTCTCAAAAAGACGGACGCCTTCATTTGGACTGAGGAAGCTCAGCAAGCTCTAGAGATCCTCAAAGCGTCCTTGACATTGGCCCCAATCCTCGTCTCTCTCAAACGGGGAGAACCCCTCCTCCTCTACATCACGGCAAGCAACCATGTGGTGAGCGCCGCCCTGGTCATCAAGAGGGAGGAGCTGGGACACCATCTTAAGGTCTAGTGGCCCGTATACTTCATCAGGGAGGTACTCGCCGACCCCAATGTATGGTACCCCTAGGTGCAGAAACTCCTATACACCGTGCTGATGGCGACTCCTGCACTACTTCACCGACCATGAAGTCACGGTTGTCACTTTATACCCGCTCGGAGACGTCATCCGCAACCACGATGCTGTGGGACGGATCTCCAAGTGGGCACTTGAACTCATGGGCCATGACATCAGGTATATCCCCTATACCGCCATTAAGTCTCAAGCTCTTGTGGATTTTGTTACCGAATGGACGAAGGTCCAGCTACCAACCCTAGACGTCACCCATGAGTACTGGACAATGTACTTCGATGGGTCCGTCATGGCACCTGGCTCGGGGACTGGAGTGGTTCTGTTCTCCCCAGATGGCAGTAGGCTCCGCTACGCCATCCGCCTCCATTTTTTAGCCTCAAACAACGCCATGGAGTACGAGGCCCTCATCAACGGACTACGCATCGCCATCGAACTTGGCACTACACGACTCTACGTTCACGACGACTCAGAGCTGGTCGTCGATCAGGTCATGAAGGAGTCCTCCTACAAAATCCCCCTTGTGGCAGCATACTTCCATGAGGTGTGCAAGCTCGAGGACAAATTCTAGGGAATCGAGCTGCATCATGTCTGCCAAAAGGACAACGATGCTGCCGATTTCCTCACGAAATTGGCCGCCAGGCGAGATCCATCTCCGAGCGGGATCTTCATCAACGATCTTCATGAGCCCTCCGCACGCATCCTGGAAGGTCCAACCTAGACACCCCGACACCAGGCCAGTGGCCGGGGGCTCCGACCCCGATGCTAAACCAGCGCTCGGCGGCTCCGACCCCAGTGCCTCTATGATGACGTCACCCGCTGACATCGCCGTATTAGCACTCGATCAAACCAACTGGCAAGCGCCGCTGCTTGCCTACCTCCTCGAGGAGGTTCTCCCGCCCGAAAGGACTGAAGCCCAATAGATCGCTCGACGTGCCAAGACCTTCGTCGTGCTCGGTGATGAACTCTACAAATGAAGTCCATCGGGGGTGCTCATGAAGTGCATCCCCACCAACCAGGGGAAGCAGCTCCTCCTCGAGGTCCATGCTGGGATCTGTGGACATCACATGGCCTCGAGGTTGCTGGTCGGAAAAGCCTTTTGCCAAGGTTTTTACTGGCCCACCGCACTACGAGATGCAGAGGAGGTCATCCACAGGTGTGAGGGATGCCAATTCTATGCTTGGCAAACCCATTTGCCGACACAGGAACTTCAAACCATCCCCATCACCTGGCCGTTCGTGGTCTGGGGCCTCGACATGATAGGACCCCTCAAAAAGGGCCCGAGCGGCTTCACTCACCTACTCATAGCAGTCGACAAGTTCACCAAGTTGATAGAAGCTAAGCCCATCACCAACATCCGCTCGGAAGAGGCAGTCAAATTCTTCCTCGACATCATCTACCGGTTCGGCGTTCCTAACTGCATCATCACTGGCCACGGGACTAACTTCACCGGGAAGAAGTTCCTGGACTTTAGTGATGGATATGGTATCAGGATCGACTGGGCCTCGGTGGGACACCCACGTACTAACGGTCAGGTCGAGCATGCCAATGGCATGGTCCTCCAAGGACTTAAGCCACGCATCTTTGACCGACTCAACAAGTACACTGAACGATGGGTTGTAGAGGTCCCAACGATCCTCTAGAGCCTGAGAATGACCCCAAACTGATCCATAGGGTTCACACCCTTCTTCCTGGCCTACGGAGCTGAAGCAGTGCTACCCTCCGACCTCGACCATGGCGCCCCAAGAGTGAAGGCTTTCGACCGTGACCGAGCCATGGAGGCTCAGGAAGACGTAGTCGACCTGCTCGAGGAGGCCCACAAGACGACCGTCATTTGCTTCGCTTTCTACCAACAAACTCTCCGTAGGTACCACAAAAGGAAGATCAGGGGGAGGATCCTTGAAGTCGGTGATCTCGTGCTCCGGAGGACCCAATCAACGAAGGAAAAACACAAACTCTCTCCACCATGAGAAGGACCCTATACGGTAATCGAAGTGATCCGACCGGGCGCCTACCGACTAGAGGACGACAATGGCAACGTTCTCACCAACACTTGGAACATTGAACAGCTACGTCGTTTTCCCCCTAAATTTGGTCTTACCGCTTTTTAGTCAACACTTGCTCCTGTAAAGCCCTCCAGCCTGAACATTTTCAGCCCGGGTCGCTCGGGGGCTCCATGAGGGTACAATACTAAATACTACCTCTTTTTTTTACTATCACATGGTAAAAACTTTTTACCCGAACAAAATGGCATTCCATTCCTTTGATTACCCTATGTGGCTTTGTTCTTACTCCCAACCGAACGCACCCCGCCATGACCTATGATTATGAGCAGCTGAGCCCCGTGGGCCATGCCTAGGTTCTAAAAAATTGCTGCCTACGGAATGAACAGGCAGGTGTGAAAAAAAAGGATAAAAACAAAGCTATGCTAGGATAAAAAATAAGGAACAAATAGTGATTCTATCACAAAAACAGAACTAATGTATTCATTGATACAAAAACTATTCACACGGGGGCTCCCCACAAACTTAACGATTACATTTGTCGACTACTTCTACTCCAAATACTACTATGGCCACTCGGTGGCATCAGCTGATACCAAAGGAGAAGCCACGACACATACCGCCGGACTTAACCACCGCCCGGTTCCGCTCCCTCGACTTCGGCGAGTGCAATGGGTACCTCAAGGACACCACCCGGTTCCGCTCCCTCGACTTCGGTGAGCGCAATGGGTACCTCAAGGACACCGCCCGGTTCCGCTCCCTCGACTTCGGCAAGCACAACGGGTACCTCAAAGACCCCGTTCGGTTCCACACCCTCGACTTCGGCGAGCGCAACGGGTACCTCAAGGGCGTCGCACCCATAGATGCTCAGTAGAAGAGCATGGAGCTCCTGACCTTCTCATGCAGACGAGGTAGCTCCTAGGCAGGGACGCTGCGACCGAGGTATGGCCACCGTGGCTGGAGGATATCTCATCAAACTTTATTAACTGGCCAACCTAAGCAGCTGCAGGCATGAAACACTCCACCAGCACGGTCCTAGGCAACTTCCCCTCTGACAAGGCTCGCCCGGTGAAGATCCATCGGAAAGAGTCCACGCACGGCTCCATCCCAAAAAAGGCCTCACAGATGAATCCAGCGCACCATCTCCTTCGGCGAAAGCCACCCCTTCTCAGGCAAAGACGGCCAGCACCGCCTCGGGCAGCCTCCATCTCAACATTGCGCTCCAGATTCACGAAGGGATCTATGAGTTCTCCCCTCACTTAGGCACCGTCGTGGCATATAGGCACTCTTGGTGAGAAGGAAGAAGGAGGAAAGACAATGGTTAGAGAACAGGCAAAGGACTACAACAAGAAGGCCTCTCCCTTCCCCTTTTTAAGGAGGAAATTCGGTAGCTGAAGAAGGGCAAAGGATTAGAGCGAAAAACTCTCTCCCTTCCCCCATTCAATGCGGACGGGAAACGATGGGACGCGCCCTGATCGATGGGATGCACACTGACCGATGGAGCAGCGCCTGGTTAGACGGGACATGGCCTAGGTATGGCCCACTACTACCGCACGACCGGGTGCGAGAAACAAGGCGCCACCATGTGTGGGCAACTCTCTGTCTTCCCAGGTGGGACTTGTAAAGACCCAAACAAAGGGATCTCCGCCGGGAGAGACCAATGGGCTTCCTAAGTCTGATCGAACAACTCAGACAACGCTGAGAGATAGGTAAGGAATAGAGGGACACCCCATGTAGGCCATGCCGACTCCGTCACGAACGATGAGCACGGATCCTGGTAGGACATTTCCGATTGAAGATCCTCAAACCCCGTCACTCGAGTCATCAAGGTAACAATACCGACCCCCGCTCTTTCTTTATCTAAATCATTCATACATCCATACACGCATTCATTCCATATGCCCGCACCCCCTGGACGATTTGGGCCCGAATCGCCCGGGGGCTCGGGAACTAAGGCATCGCACATGTAGCTAAAATGCATCACAACGCTTCATGTTGCGTCACGAAGTGGCAGTTGCCTCATTCGACATGAGCAACGACCAACCGGGGTTTGAAGGCCGGCCCAAGAAGGGCTCGAGGCCACCTCGCGACAAACAAAGCTAGGGGAGAAAAACACAGATGAGCCCCATGTGGCCCTCGCCTAGTCTGCCCCAAAGTAGACAGGGTCATCTCAACCTTCT
Source organism: Miscanthus floridulus (assembly GCF_019320115.1). Taxonomy (NCBI): domain Eukaryota; kingdom Viridiplantae; phylum Streptophyta; class Magnoliopsida; order Poales; family Poaceae; genus Miscanthus; species Miscanthus floridulus. Next base: position 54,012,659 of record NC_089589.1, on the reverse strand, counting down.
CGTTCGATCCTAAACCTCTACCAAACCCATAGAATCTCCATCAAGGGGAGGTCATCGGGCCACCCGGGTCGGTCTCTGGAATGACCCAGGCATCTGCCGGGTTGTAGGTAAGGGAGCAGTGGAATGTCACAGGAGGGCTATGCCGACCCCGTCATGAATGATGGACCTAGATTCCACTCGATCATACCCGTTAGCGAGCTCACCGAGCGCGTCACTCAAGCCCGAGCGATCGAGGCAAGCGACAAAACTCAGCCCCTTCGGCTGTGAGAAACCGAGGACGGGGTAACGCACAAAACTCAAACCGACCCCTACCAAAGCCCAACGGGGCTCAGGGGCTCAAGACACCTAAACTAACTGCCTTGGCTGCGCGGGCTGCACCGATGCCAAGATCCATGAGCTCCGCCTCATCCGATACCTAAACAAACTGCCTCGGCTGTGCGGGCTGCACCAATGCCAGGATCCGCGACCTCCGCCTCACCTGATCCCTAAACTAACTGCCTTGGCTGCGCGGGCTACACCGACGCCAGGATCTGTGAGCTCTGCCTCGCCCGATCCCTAAAACTAACCACATTGGCTACGCAACAACGCCTTGGTTGACAACTTTGTCTTGACTAAAAAACACGCACACACGCCCACTGACAAAAAACCCCCAAGCAATTCGGCCCGAATCGCCGGGGGGGCTCGGGGGCTACACCCGCGGGTGCGCTCACGCGCACCCGCTGACAAAACGAAAACTTCCCCCGCTGGCAACACGAAACCCCCCCAGATGATTCTGCCCGAATCGCCTAGGGGCTCGGGGGCTACACCCGTGGGTGGGCTCGCGCGCACCCACCGTCAAGACAAAAATCCCCCAGACGATTCTACCCGAATCGCCCGGGGGCTGGGGGCTTCTATCGGGTTCATAAACCCAGGGTCCATCATGGACCGGCTTCCCAACAAAGGCTCGGCCCAACAGACAACGTTGCGAGCAACACGCAACTGATGGGCCGGCCCAAATACCTAGATAACAAGCCAGAAGGACGATCCAATCTCCGACCGGAAGGCCTGGCTGAGGAGGAACATCGCCCGCTTCCAACTCCGGCCCACCTCTCCGACCGGAGCACTCGCTTCGGTCTCTAGCCCGCTTCCTGACGGCCTCTCCGACCGGAAGACCTGGCCAAATACCACTTCTAAACTCTGACCCGCGTCTCCGACCGGGGATACGCCGAACCCCTGCTTACAGCTCCTCTCCGACTGGCACGGTCAGAGCCGACTGGGGCCAACCGACCGGAGACGCCCGCTCGGTAAGGACCACAAAATGGACGAAGTAAGGCAGGGCGCACAAGTCAAACCGCAATACCAGGGACCGTACCCTGTGCACCTGCCAGGCAGTACCCTACGACCCTCTTGGCATGACAGAACCCAAGCAGTGTTGTAAGCGCTAACATTTTCCCCTACAGTGTTGTAGGCGCCATTAATTCCCATACCGGACAAATACGGTAAGGCTCCCCCCACATGCCTCTGGGCATCAACAGTGTTGTGGGCGTCGACATTTACCGTACCGGGCGAACATGGTAAATAAACCTTGCATGCCTCTGGATATCAACAGTGTGGCAGGCACCGACATCTGCCATACCTGAAGAAGACGACACAACCTCCCACGTGCATCTGACATGCAACAGTATTATGGGCACCTACCATCATCCTGTATCCACCGTGTGTGAGCAACAAGACTTAGTAGCATACGTACTCTCTCCCTCTCACTTGTAAGGCCATCCCCTTCATCTATAAAAGGGGATGCGCCCTCTCCATCACAACTAAGTGGATTCAGATCGATCAAGTTCACTTAGCGCATAGCGGAGCTCCCGTCACTCTCGGCCCCTCTGACCAGAGTCCGACCGGACCTCTTGTACCCCCATCTTTCTCCTTCTCATTTGTAACCCCACTACAAACTTCGAGCACCTGGGCTCAGGAATAAAGTCACCGACCGACTCAAACTAGACGTAGGGCACGTTGCCTGAACCAGTATATACCATGTGTCATTGAGTGCTAGGCCACCTCCGATCACAACGTATGACAAAACTATAAATATTTACGTGTTGGTCACTTTCTGCACCGACACTAGCCATCTCACATCCTTTGCGAAGTTTCCAGCCAACATCCATTACTTTAAAAAGTGTTGTTTCCTGTTAGAGCATCCATTACTTTAACAAGTATTTATCATTACCGGTTTCAAACTAGCCATCTCACAGGGAATGGAACCGATGACAAATGGTATTTTTACTATCTTAGCTACATAGTAACTTATGACTATAGAGCCGACACTATTATTCTAAGCTCACATTTGTGAATCTTGTATTGCATATTCGAAACTCCAAGCGGTCTCAAATGAAAACAAATAAACTATAAAGTTGTAGATATCATCGAGTACTATAACTTTTATGCTGATTTTGTTTCTATCCGGAATAGTTTAATAGGTCTGCGATCATATATTAAATATTTGAATGTCTAAACCATCTGAAATAAGAAAGTTATTGACTAAAAAGTTATAGACCTTGTTGAACTCAACTTTCGTATAAATTAAATTTGTCTTCATATGACTTCGTACTAGTTTTTTGTTTTGATAGTGTATATTTATTTAAACTTGTAGATGTTAATAATATTTTTTATAAAAACTCAGTAAAAGTTAGAAAAAGTTAGACTTAGGGTAAAGCTAAGGCCAGCTTTCATTTGGAACGAGGAGCAATACATAGTGGCCTGTTCAAATTACTCCATGAGTTGACAACTAGGCGATGAAGCTCGCTATGTTTTCAAGTGCCTAGTTCATATATATATTTACTACTTGTGGCTAGCAGAACTGAATATGGTCGTGACTTTCACTTAGAAAATCCCAGGCTTTAGATGACAGATAGAATATCCTTAGCCCAACTAAAATTAGATTGTGACAACAATATTACTATAAATAAGTTGGACTACTCAGCAGGACCTCAGTTATATATCTTCTGACTGGCATCTCACGAGCAAAATATTTTGCCTAAAGTAAATTTGCATCTGCATTGTAAATTGGTTGAAGTCCATTCACCCCAAAACTGGCTCTAGAGTGTGAGCATTCATGATATGAAGAAATCCCAGCTGAACGTTGCACATATAAATATATTGAGACTTTTTGTCAACAAATGAAAAATCTAAATATATTTATTTATTTGTGCAAGGTAAAATAAAGGAAAGCAATTCATGTAAAAAGTGTTTGAGCATAACTCGATACAAGCATCCGAATACATCTTGTGTACATAGTATAGATGCATTGAAACACAACAGTGCATAGTAGCCTCTTCAAATTAGCTCAAGATGTGGCAACAAGGCAATGCAGCTTGCTATGTTTTCAAGTGCCTTGTTCATATGCCTGCCACAGCAGGTTATCATCTGCAACATAATTGATACCGCGATGCCGACCCCATTGCCTGTGATAAAGTGTAATTTGTATTTTGTAGTTCATAGCTTAGCTGAGGTTTTTCCCGCGCTGCTTAGCCCATGCAACCGCACTGGTCAGCCCACGACGTCGCCCATGTCGTGGTGCGCTCGGCTGCAGTCGCACCTCGCGCTGGCAGTTGCCTGCCTTGTAGCTTGTACAAATACACTGAGATCAATGTAGATTGTGTTGTTGGCTCCATTGCTCTCTCTATCATGGTATCATTCGCTTAGGTCTATTCCCCTGCGCTGCCCTCCCCGCAACCGCCGCCGCCGAGCTCGGCTTTGCCCCACCGCCGCTATCTGGGTTGCTGCATGTTCGCTTTCCTTCCCGCAACCGCCGCCGCCGCGATCGGCGTTGCCGCACGCTCGCCTTCCACTGTTTCCATGGATACTAACCCCCCTGCATGACGCCGATCTCTCTGATGGCGAGTCTTCTTCCTCCACTTCTTCCATCGGCCGTGTCTCCTTCACCGAAACCATCGTCCAGCCTCCTTCCTCCACTGTGCTACAGACAGTGAACATAAAAAACCACGTTCCCGTCGAGCTCGATCTCACCGAGTCGAACTACACCGAGTGGCGATGATTCTTCGACGCCTTCGTCGGCAAGTTTGGTCTCAGCTCCCACCTCCCTTCTTCTCCCACCGGCACCAACTGCCGTGATCTAGACTGGGTCATGGTCGACCAGTGCATCCTGAGCTGGCTTTACAACACCATGTCCAAGGACGTTCGCGCTATCGTGCGTGTTCCCAAGGCGACGACGTGCATCATCTGGCACGCGATCCACGACCAGTTCCACGACAACGAGAGCTTCATCGAGCCGCCTACCTTGAGGCCGAGTTCCGCAGCTTGGTCTAGGGTGACCTGGACATCACGCGTACACTGGTCGTCTCAAATGTCTCGCCGATGCTCTGTGCGACATCGGGCAACCAGTGCGCGAGACGTCTCAGGTGCTGAACATGCTCCGCGGCCTCTCCCCCAAGTACCGGCACACTGTTCTGGTGATCACCGCCAAGAACCCTCCACATACCTTCCTGTCCGCGCGTTCCTATCTGCTGCTGGAGGAGCAGTACGATAAGAAACACGCCAAATCCGCCGCCCAGCACGCCCTACTCGCTGTCGGTAGTTCTCGACCTGCTGCTCCTGCGAGCAGTTCTGGCAACACCGGCGTTCCTCGATCCAGCCAGCCGACCACGGGTGCCAACACGCGTTTTGACAACCGCGGCAACAAGAAGCGTCGCGGCCGTGGCAACAACTTCCCTGGCGGCAGCAGTGGCGGCGCGCCTCCTTCCCAGGGTGCATCTGCTAGTAGCCGCCCACCATATTCCTCGTGGCTTCTGGGCTTCAACCCGTGGACCGGCATGGTCCAGGCGTGGTCCATGCCATTCCGCGCTCCTGGTGTTGGCGTCCTCGGCCCGCGACCCGGTCCACCACAGCAGGCCTACTTCGCCAGCGCATCTACACCAGCACCTGCTCCGCCCTCATCCTCCAACGACGTGTGGAACCAGCAGGCCCTCCTCGCCGCTCGGGCAACGGCTAGTGTTCCGCCCGCCGAGCCTCAAACATCGAAGTGGTTCTTCGACACTGGCGCCACTTTGCACATGGCGTCCGGCTCTGGTAATCTCTCTTCTGCTTGCGCCCTACCCTTCTCAGCACCAATCACTGTTGGTAATGGTGCATCCATGCCGGTCACTCATACTGCCTCCTCTACCCTTCCAGGAACTCCCTTTCATCTCAATTAGATTCTTATTTCTACTGATCTTGTCAAGAATTTGATTTCAGTTCGTGCTTTCACTCGAGATAACAATGTTTCAGTCGAATTTGATCTTTTCGGTTTCTCTATCAAGGATCTTCCCACCCGGACGGAGATGCTCTGATGTAACAGTGACAGCGAGCTGTATCCCCTCCGGCCTTCATCTGCTCAGGCGCTGCTGTCCAGTTCCTCTGCTTCGACTGATCTGTGGCATCAACGCCTTGGGCACCCCGACCGTGATTCACACAAATGCACTCTTGATCAGTTTGATTTCACTTGTACAAAAACCATAGCTCATACTTGTCAGTCATGTCAATTAGGCAAGCATGTTCATCTTCCATTCTCCCATTCTTCTTCTGTCTGTTATGTTCCCTTTCAGCTTGTACATGGCGATGTCTGGCCATCACCTGTTCCCAGCAACTCTGGTTTCAAGTATTATCTAGTCCCCATTGATGCTTGTACTCATTTTATTTGGACCTTTCCAAAGCGCGCTAAATCTAAAGTTGCTGAATGTTTGATCTCATTTCATGCTTATGTTCCGACGCAATTTCAGTTACCCCTCATTTCTTTTCAAACCGACAACGGCAAGGAGTTTGACAACACTGTAGTTCGTCAGCACTTTGCCATGCACGGCATCTCCTTTCGCCTTTCCTGTCCATATACCTCTACTCAGAATGGCAAGGCAGAGCGCATCATCCGCACCCTGAATGATTGTGTGCGCAGCCTACTTTTGCACGCTGGCATGCCATTTTCCTTTTGGTCTGAAGCGCTTTCCACTACCACTCACCTTCTCAACCGGCACCCATGCCACGCCACGGTGCCGGTGACGCCGTTCCAACGGCTCTTGGGTGCTCCACCGAACTACACTCACCTCCGGGTGTTTGGCTGCTTGTGCTTCCCCAACCAGACAGCCACCACCGCTCACAAACTGTGTGCCCGATCCTGTGCTTGTGTCCTCCTGGGTTACCCCACTGATCATCATGGTTATCGGTGCTTTGACCTCGACACCCATCACGTCATCATGTCACACCACGTGGTGTTCGATGAATCTGTCTTCCCGTTCCGAGCACCATCTTCTGCCACTACGTCGCCAGCGTGTGCGCTCCCTGCCGCCATTGACGATGATCCTCTCATCCTCTCGGACATAGCTCCCAAGCGTTGTCGCGTCGCTGCGCCGTCGCCCAGTGCCAGCCCTGGCATGCCTTCCCCAGTGGTCACGCCCACACCCATACTGACGCCTGCGACTATGGCCACGCCAATGCCATCGCTTGATGTGCCTGCTCCCAGCTCCAATCCACACGCATCACCAGCTCCCACACAAGCATCACCGGTGCCCGCGCATGCCACGCTGACACCACCCCCATCCATACCATGGTCACTTGTGCATGCACCGGCGTGTTCAAACCCAACCCCCACTATGCCATGGCCACATCGGCCGCATCCACCACCATCTCGCCTATTTCGTCATCAGCTCGGGCAGCATTGCACGATCCAAACTAGAAGCAAGCCATGGATGCAGAATTCAAGGCCCTACAGGGGAACCGCACCTGGCGTCTTGTCGACAAGCTGGCCGGCGCTCACGTGATTTTGGAGAAATGGGTTTTCAAGCACAAGCTTCATCCGGATGGATCACTCAAGCGCTACGAGGCTCGGTGGGTGGTGTGCAGATTCACACAACGTGCTGGGGTGGATTTCCAGGAAACATTCACGCCAGTGGTCAAGCCCACGACCATACGAACCATGCTCACCATTGCTGCGTCCAAGCAATGGCCTATAAGACAGCTTGATGTCTCCAACGCATTCCTCCACAGCAACCTCGAAGAGTAAGAGTATGTCCTGTGTCAACAGCCGATTGGGTTCGTCGACCCTGGCTGTCTGCTGCCTCGACAAGTCCTTGTATGGACTGCGGCAAGCGCCGCGCGCCTGGTTCACGTGCTTCGCTACGTTGGTCACCAAGCTTGGGTTCAAGGCCATCCGGTCAGACTCCTCCCTCTTTGTTCTTCGCCGGGGAGCTGACATGGCCTATCTCCTCTATGTCGACGACATGGTCCTCACTGCCCTGAGCTTGACACTGCTTCAGCCCGTCGTCACTGACTTGCACTCCGAGTTCGCCATCAAGGACATGGGCGACCTCTGATTCTTCCTTGGCATCGATGTCCAGTGCATGGCGGATGGCTTCTACCTCTCCCAGAGCCGGTACGCCGAGGAGATCTTACAACGTGCGGGCATGTCGAACTGTAAGCCAGCTTCGACACCGATCGACGGCAAAGGAAAGCTTTCCTCAGACTATCAGCCGCACGGACCTCGCCTTCGCCGTCCAACAAGCTTGCCTCTACATGCATGATCCACGACAGCAACATTTGACACAGCTGAAATGGATCATGCGCTACGTACGTGGCACGACGTCGCATGGTCTACTGTTGCGTGCCTTGTTACGGCTCGACGTCACTGCCTACTCCGATGCAGACTGGGCCGGCTACCCAGATACTCACCGATCGACTTCCGGCTTCTGTGTGTTTCTTGGTGAGTCCCTCGTGTCATGGTCTACCAAGCGACAACCCACGGTGTCGTGGTTGAGCGCCGAGGCAGAGTACCGCGCTGTCGCCAATGCCGTAGCCGAATGCATATGGCTGTGATAGCTCCTCCGTGAACTTCACACACCCATACTCAAAGCTATGGTGGCGTTCTGCGACAACGTCTCAGCTGTCTACATGTCCACGAATCCGGTCCATCACAAGAGAACGAAGCACATCGAACTCGACATCCACTTCGTTCGGGAACGGGTGCAAGCCGGCGAGCTCTGCGTCCTCCATGTGTCGACCGGCGAGCAGTACGCCCACCACTACTGGAAACGTCAAATTTGCCGAGTGTTTTTAGGTTTGCCGAGTGTATTCTCTCGGGAACTTGGCGAACAAGTTCTTTGCCGAGTGCTGCACTAAAAACACTCGGCAAAAAAAACACTCGACAAAGAGGGGGTTTGCCGACTGTAAAAAAAACATTTGACAAAGAGGGGGTTTGCCGAGTGTTTTATTTTTTACACTCGTCAAAGAAATAAAACCTTTTTTCTAGGGAATAAGGAGAAGAAAAAAATGAAAAAAACTTTGCCGAGTGCCCTGATCTAGGACACTCGGCAAAGAAAAAAACCAACTTAATTAACTGGACGCCCGCGCCCTCTTTCTCTCCCTCCCCAGATCGGCCCGCCCCCTCTCTCTCCTCCTCCCTCCCGGCAGATCTCCGGCGCCGCCGCGCCAGCGCCCTCTCTCCTCCTCCCTCCCCAGATCCGCCCACGCCCTCCCTCTCCTCCTCCCTCCCCAGATTGGCCCACCCCCTCTCTCTCCTCCGCGCCCTCTCTCTCCTCCTCCCTCCCAAGATCCGCTAGCCCCCTCTCTCTCCTCCTCCCTCCCGGCGGATCTCTGGCACTGCCGTGCCCGCGCCCTCTCTCCTCCTCCCTCCCCAGATCAGCCCGCGCCCTCCCTCTCCTCCTCCCTCCCCTGATCCGCCCACCCACGCCCTCCCCTCCCCCTTCTTCTTCCCCGGTGGGCGCCCCTCCCCTCCCTTCTACCCCCGCCGGCGTGGAGGGCCAAGGCGAGCTCCAGGCCGATGGATCCACGGCGGGTGGTCCTCGCGACGGTGCCTGGCATTGGATCCGGCGAGGAGGGCTAAGGAGAGCTCCATGGCGGTGGATCCGCGGCAGGTGGGCCTCGTGACGGCGGCATGCGTCGGATCCGGCTGCTGGGGCTCGGATCCGGCGACGATGGGGTTGCAGCGGCCGGCGTGGGTCCGAGGTAGGTCAGCTCTCACCATCTCCCTCTCTTTTCCGCTCTTCATCTCCCTCACTCTCTCCCTCGCCGGTGATTAGATCCACGGCGGCGGCGGGCGGATCCGGCGGGGAGCAGCAGCGTGGAGGCGGCGGATCCGGTGGGGAGGTGCCCTCCGATGGCGGATCCGGCACGGAGGAGCGCGCCGACGGGCGGCGTGGTGGTGGCCGGCGGCTGGGCGTGGTGGTGGTGGTGGCCGGCGACTTGTTTTTTTTTATTTTTTCCCGAAAAATGTTTGTCGAGTGTTTTTTGGGGACTCGGCATAGTCTTTGCCGAGTGCCTGACGTTTGACACTCGGCAAACAGCTCTTTGCCGATAAAACCTTTGCCGAGCGTCGTTTGCCGAGTGTAACACTCGTCAAACGCTTTGCCAAGTGTTTTTGGGGCTTTGCCGAGTGCCCTTGACACTCGGCAAAACTCCTGTATCCGGTAGTGGACATCATGACCAAGGGCCTCACAACGAAGACCTTTGAAGCTTTCCGGGACAGTCTTTGCGTCATACCGATGAAGCTTCAGACTGCGGGGGGTGATAAAGTGTAATTTGTATTTTGTAGTTCATAGCTTAGCTGAGGTTTTTCCCGCGCTGCTTAGCCCATGCAACCGCGCTGGTCAGCCCACGACGTCGCCCACGTCGCGGTGCGCTCAGCTGCAGTCGCACCTCACGCTGGCAGTTGCCTGCCTTGTGGCTTGTACAAATACACTGAGATCAATACAGATTGTGTTGTTGGCTCCATTGCTCTCTCTATCAGCCTGAACCAACAAAGAGCCACAGAATGACAGCTTCAAAGGTGAGGTTTGTAGCCGTAGACAATGCTGGGGTGCTGGAGCGCTTGCACGACCTGACGGGGATTGCGTCAGGTTGCATCGCACAGGAAGCTGGCATCCGTACAGCCCCTGGTTCCCACCCTGGAAGGAGCTTCTGGGGAACGTGGAGAACTGCCTACCCGAAGGTATGCTACCGCTCAGGTCGTTGTACAAGACGTTGATGACCTCGAGGTTCGTCAAGGACGTCATGGCCGGTGGAATGCTCCCCGTGAGATGATTCCATGAGAGGTCAAGTGACTCAATGTTATGGTGGGCCACGTCTACCAGCGCCGCAAGCGAAGCCGTGGCTGAGAAGGCCCAACAGGCGACGCGCACGGCGCGCACAGGTCCGCGTGGTGACCGCGCTCAGGGCGGCTTCGGTTCCTGAAGTCTAGGATCTCAGATTTGAATTTGTTAGATAATTTGGATTTGTTAGTCAGTTAGTGATTTGTGGAGAGTCGGCTATAAAGCCTAAACACTTGGTTAATGTGAGATTCAGCTCGAGATTGAGTTAATCTCTCCAGCTGCCTTTGCCCCCTCTCTCTCTCGCTCGTGTTCTTCGTATGACTTTGTACTAAAAAGTTTTTTGTTTTGATAGTGTATTTATTTAAACTTGTAGATGTTAATATTAATTTTTATAAAAACTCAGTAAAAGTTAGACTTAGGGTAAAGCTAAGGCCAGCTTTGATTGGAACGAGGAGCAATACATAGTGGCCTGTTCAAATTACTCCATGAGCTGACAACTAGGCGATGAAGCTCGCTATGTTTTCAAGTGCCTTGTTCATATACCTGCCACACTAAATATTTATTTACTACTTGTGGCTGGACATGCTCCGGTGGCTGCTTTCCTCACGACGCCGGCTGCCACTTTGGTCGTCGCCGCTGATGTCGACGCGGCGCGAGAGAGAGAAAGGAGAGAAGGAAATGAGGTTCTAGGGTTCTGGGGAGGCAAGGCCGTCGGGGGTGGGTTTTTGTTCACCCTATCGGCGCGCTCGATCGTCCGATCGGAACGGATGAGCGATGTTGAAAGGGCCGGCTTACGGCCTAGGCGGAGCGGTGCGGGGCGCGCACGTGTGGGCCGAATTTCCGTCCCAGGCCCAGGTTGCGGCCTAGGCGCTGGGACGGCGCGGTGCGCGTGGCTGCTTCACCGAGTTTTCGTGCTGGGCCATGACGGCAAGCAAAGCTGGGCCGAGCTGTTGCAGGTTTTGAGCCCAAGCGAAGGAGTCGTTTTTTCCTTTTTTATTTTCCAGAAAAGGTTTTGTTTCCTTGAAAATGGATAAATGGCTTAAAGAAAATAGAAAAGAGATTTGTCCTGTGGGCAAAATTCATTGAATTGAATTCTTTTTCCGCTGCTAAAGAAATTATTTATTCTCCAGTTATTTTAAACCAACGTGATATTTAATTGGAGAAAAAGAGATTTTGACTTGATTATGATGTTGTTATTTTCTGACCAACGTTGTTAATAACAATATCGTAATTTAATGATTTTATGCATTAATTCTATTTCTGCCCAACGGTGATGTAGAATTAGTGTATAAGAACAGTTGTAAATTTTAATGATTTATGCATTAATTCTATTTCTGACCAACGGTGATGTACAATTAGTATGTAAGAACAGTTGTGAATTTTAATGATTTTATATATTAATTCTATTTCTGCTCAATGGTGATGTAGAATTAGTGTATAAGAACAGTTGTATGTTTTGATTTTGACCAACGTTGGAATCAAGGCATGCAAATGGTGTTAATTTTTTGTTAAGAAAAGGTTTGACCAGGTTTTCATCTTGGCTGAGGTGGACTGGGTAGTCACCTCACCGTGTCCCATTGATCATGTGGCACTGATGAGGGAGACAAACGAGGCTGATGCCGCTTAGACAACTAAAGAGAGGGATTTTGAATCCTAAAAGATGTCCTATGACTTTGAGCATAGGAAGTGGGTCACTGCCAATAAGGAATTTTTGCCTGTGATAAAGAACACGATTGAGCCTGCAATTATGGGCACAATCTCATAGTGTGACACGGTCATCGAGTACCTTGATAGAATAAAGAATCAGTTCACTAGCTCTTCAAAGACATATGCTACCTAGCTGATAAAGTAGCTGGTGACAGAGTGTTAATTTAAAAATAGTGGCATAAGAGAGCTCACGATGCGTCGTCAAAATTATGGCACTGTCGTATAGTCCATATTTCGAGGGGGAGAATAGAAAGACTAGTTAAGAATAATATTCTTCCTTCATTAGAGCTCTCAGATTTAGAACAATGCAGAGAATGCATAAAAGAAAAGTATGTAAAGAAAACTAAGAAAGATGTCAAACAAAGCGTATGAATTTTACAGATTATTCACACAGACATCTGTGGTCAGTTTCCTGTAAAGAGTGTGGATGGTTATGATTCGTTCATAACATTCACAGATGATTACTCCCGTTATGCCTATATTTATCCAATCAAAGAAAGAAAAGAAGCATCGGATAAATTTAAGATGTTTAAGGCAGAAGTTGAAAACCAACACAATTTAAAGATTATGATAGTCAAGTTCGACCGTGGGGGGGGGGGGGAGTACTACGGTCGGCGTACCCCATATGGCCAAGTTCCTGGATCTTTTACAAGGTTTTTACAGGAGAATGACATAGTAGTCCAGTATTCGATACCGGGCGAACCTCAGCAGAATGGAGTAGCTGAAAGACACAATCGTACCCTGATGGATATGGTGCGCAGCATGATAAATTGCTCCACCTTATAGTTGAGCCTGTGGATGGAGGTGTTAAAAACCGCCATTCATATTCTTAATAAAGTACCAAGTAAGTCGGTGCTCAAAACACCGTATGAGTTGTGGACAGGAAGAGTACCTTACTAAACCACTTGCGTGTGTGGGGGAGCCCTGCTGAGGCTAAAGTATTTAACCCAAACATTGGGAAGCTAGATCCCAAAACAGTGAGTTGCTATTTTATTGGCTACCCAAAAAAGTCAAAAGGTTTTCGTTTCTACTGTCCAGATAGATATATAAAGTTTGTGGAAACGAGACACGCTGTCTTCCTAGAGTATGGAATGACGAGGGGGAGCATGGTAGCTCGAGAAATTGACCTTGAAGAGAAGCGGGTGTATGCGCCCACTCTGATGATTCATGAGCCATTTTTCTCACTACCTGCTGTCGCTGCACCGACAGTGCAAGATACTATGGTGCTAGCACTTATTGTTATTCCGCCTGTGGCAACAATGAATGACGATGATGAACCTGTTCTTCAGGATCATGTAGAACCTATTGCCACACATGAGGGGGAGCAACAACAGCCTCAAATAGAAGATGTGCCAAATGTGGAGGCCCCTAGAAGGTGTCAAAGGGTTAGAAAATCAGCTATTCCTGTTGACTATGAAGTATACAACACTAAGAAATTTCAAATGGAGGATGATCCCACCTCATTTGAAGAAGCCATGAGAAGTGGTCATTCATCAAAGTGGCTTGAAGCATGGAAGGTGAAATGAAATCTATGAATGCCAATAAAGTTTGGAACTTGGAAATAATTCCTAAAGGAGTCAAAACAGTAGACTGTAAATGGGTCTACAAAACAAAACTTGACTCTCAAAGGAACATAGAGAGATATAAAGCGAGACTTGTGGCAAAATGCTTTACGCAAAGAGAAGGGATTGATTACAATGAGACATTTTCTCCAGTCTCATGTAAGGATTTCTTCAGAATCATAATGGCATTAGTGGCACATTACGATTTAGAATTACATCAGATGAATGTAAAGACGACATTTCTCAACGGGGACTTGGATGAAAATGTTTACATGGCACAACCGAAAGGTTTTATCATGAAAAGAAAAGAACGAATGGGATGCCGCCTAAAGAAATCCATTTATGGATTAAAACAAGCTTCAAGATAGTGGTACTTAAAGTTTGATCAGACAATAAGGAATTTTGGGTTTTAAAGATAATGTTGAGGACAATTGTGTCTATGCAAAGTTTAAGAATGGGAAGTTTATCTTTCCTGTCCTATATATGGATGATATCTTACTTGCTAGTAGTGATGTCAGTCTACTGTTGGAGACAAAGAAGTTTTTGTCCTCAACATTTGTTATGAAAGATCTTGGTGAAGCTTCGTTCAATCTAGGGATCGAGATTCAATGAGATAGAAGTAAAGGGGTATTAGGACTGTCACAAAAGGCATACATAGAAAAGATCTTAAAGAAATTCAATATGCACAAATGTAGTCCCTCGCCTGCTCCTAAAGTCAAGGGCGATAGATATGGAGATTTTCAATGCCCCAGGAACCAATATGAGATCGATCAAATGAAAGTGGTTCCAAATGCTTCAGCTGTCGGAAGCTTACAATATGCTCAAGTATGTACGTGCCCTGACTTAGCATTTGTTATCGGGTGACTTGGTAGATTCCAGAGCAATCCTGGAACAGAACACTGGAAATTAGTAAAGAAAGTCTTGCGTTATTTGCAAGGAACGAAAGGCCTCATGATGACGTATAGAATATCTGATTCACTCCATATAGTGAGATATTCAGATTTTGATTATGCGGGAGATGATAGAAAATCCACGTCTGGATATGTATTTACTCTCGCAGTGGCGAGCTATTTCATGGAAAAGCTCAAAGCAAACCGTCACTACATCGTCCACAATGTATGATAGTTTGTAGCGTGTTATGAGGCAACGGGGCAGGTGAACTGACTAAAGAAGTTCATACCCGGTTTGAAGGTGGTTGACGACATCTATAGACCACTTAAGGTATACTACGATAATAATCCGGCAGTACAGTATGCTCACAATAATAAGTCAAGTGGTGCTGCCAAACACATTGACATAAAGTATTATGTTGTGAAAGATAAAGTCCGGGATCATGTCATAAGTCTTGAGCATATAAGTACCGAAAAGATACTCGCAGATCCGCTTACAAAAGGCTTACCACCTAACGTGTTCAGAGAACATGTAGCTAGCATGGGTTTAAGGGAAAGCCTAAAATTCCTGGACAAAAGAAGGTCCAAAGTTAAGTATCTATTTCAGAACAGAGTGATGTGTTGTAGCTGTTAAATCTATCGGCAATTGACCGTGATGATGAAACATGCTCTATGCGCTAATCTGTAATGGAATGAACAAAAGTAAATGATATGAAATTGAAAGATAGTAGTGAGATCAAGGGGGAGAATGTTAGTTGATCTCCACCAATAGGCCCACCCTTCGATCTGTCCTGATCGGGGGCGCCCAACCCTAATATGGTTGGTGGGCCCCTGTCGCACAGCACTATAAAAAAAGACGTGGGGATCAGGGCTCGGACCACGAGTTTGAACGGAGCCGCCGTAACCCACCCAAAGAGAAAACCTAACCCGATCTAAAGAAGAGTGCTGCCAGCGACGGGAAGCCCCACCGACTCCGCCGTCGCCACTGGACCCCGCCTCCACCACCCTGCACTCCACCGCGCGAGCTTCGTCGACACAGGCGTCCACGAGGCTACGGCGCAACAGCGCCAGGACGAACTAGAGGAACCCTAAGCAAGAGGCTCACCCCGAATCTACTTTACAGCTGTGATCTAACAGCGTCAGGTTGCACCGCATAGGGAGCGGGCATCCATACAGACCCTGGTGCCCCCCCCCCCCCCCCCCCCCCCCCCCCCCCCCTATGCCAGTTGGGAATAATCACTCAGTGGTGAACAGTTTCTTTTCTAGTCTACAAATTATTGACCTCGCAGGAAATTGCTTCAACGGAGCCCTTCCTTGGGAACTCTTCAATTGTTTCAAGTCTATGATTCGGCCCCAGATGAACCCTGATAATATCGAAATCGACATGGGACTATGGGAGATAATTCATCTTCATTTAGGGGTGGCTTACTCTATCCAGTGCCAGTCAAGGTGGTCATGAAACAGCTATACCTTAGTATGATTAAAATCCCATTTGATATGGTGTTGATCGACTTATGCGACAATAGATTTAGTGGCTATATCCCCAAGTCTATCGGCAACTCGAGGTTCGTCAAGGAGGCCATGGCCTGTGGGATGCTCCCGGTGAGATTATTCCACGAGAGGTCAACCTTGGACAGGCGGCAAAGCTCGCTCGGGATGTTCCCAGACAAGGTGTTACGAGACATGTTTAGGACATGGAGGGCCGCCAAGTTGCCGATAGACTTGGGGATATAGCCACTAAATCTATTGTCGCATAAGTCGATCAACACCATATCAAATGGGATTTTAATCATACTAAGGTATAGCTGTTTCATGACCACCTTGACTGGCACTGGATAGAGTAAGCCACCCCTAAATGAAGATGAATTATCTCCCATAGTCCCATGTCGATTTCGATATTATCAGGGTTCATCTGGGGCCGAATCATAGACTTGAAACAATTGAAGAGTTCCCAAGGAAGGGCTCCGTTGAAGCCATTTCCTGCGAGGTCAATAATTTGTAGACTAGAAAAGAAACTGTTCACCACTGAGTGATTATTCCCAACTGGCATAGTTCAAGGGCCAAAAAATTGGTTGGATCTCAAGACCAGTAACCAAAGGTCTGGAAGGTTTCCAAGCCATGAAGGAAAAACATCCACAAATTTGTTCCCGCCAACATCAAGGTGTAGCAATGGTTTGCAGCTAGCAAGTGACCTTGGAAGACGCCCTTGGATCTGATTTCCATGCAAATCTATGACTTGAAGAGAACATGACTCTCCCATCTCATCAGGCAATATTCCACTGAGGTTATTGCCCCTCAGATTTAGCATCCTTAGCAAATTACTGCAGCCTTTCAGGAGATGAGGTGGGACCGGCCCGCTTAATTGGTTACCAGATAGGTCGAGTATTCTTATATTATCATCCTGCTGACATTCCGTGTAGTATGGGATAGGGCCGCTAAATTCGTTATTTGCCAGGTTGATTGTCCAAGCGGTCCTGAACATTCTGATGAAATCAAGGGATGGTACGGAGGAGAATTTGTTGTTGGAATAATCTAGAGTACGAACTTTGGAAGGGAACGGCACAGAACCCCTGAGTTTATTGAAGCTGAGATCCAGGTCATGTATGGATGTGTAGGCAGGGAATTGACCAACTGTACTGAATATATAGATTGTGGTGCAGGTGCAAGGAACTCATGTTTCTCCAAATCCAGTCTGGTATGTTGCCATGAATGCTATTGTTGGAGAGATCGAGATAGTCTAGTTTCGGTAGATATTTTAGCACAATGGGTACCCTGGTTAGGCTGCAAGATGCAAAATGTAGTTCAGTAATACTGCTATTATTAGTACTATTGCCACGATCGTCCGCGGAAACTGATAGTAAGGGGTTATTGGAGGCTCTTATGCTAGAGAGGTTCCTTAGCATCAAGTAAGGGTACAGATCCAGCGTACCCGTGAAATTGTTTGTCGAGCTCTAGGTAAGTGAGAACCCTGATCTGGGAGAATGAGGTTGGAATTGGGCCAGTGAGCTTATTGTTAGACAAGAAAATATACTTCATCGTCACAGTTGGATTCTGGAACTCTTCAATATGACCGGAAAGACAGTTATAGCTCAGGTCCAAAACGCTGGCTGGGTGAATATGGATGCTTGTATTGCACCGCTGAATGAATTACGACTAATGTGCACTGGAGGTTACGGAGCACATTTCCATCGCTCAGAGGAATATTCCCTGTACAACCAGGCATGGTCAGATAATTTTCTGTTTCCCCAGAAAACGAAAAAATCATTAACCTATTAAATTCACATAGGAGCTAGCAAAACAAAATATTATTGTAGTCGATATATCTACACTTTGAAAAAACTACTTTCTTGTCCTAATATTCATGGAACTACCACATTTTGTGACATATGTGTGTTGGTGATGCCCGTAATCCTCCTTGAGACACTTTTGAGTGTCAACAATGTGTATCACAGACCTACGATTAGTTTAAGCCCTAGTATCGATCAACTACTACTGGTAAACAGTAGAACGTACTCCTTCCCTTCTAAAATTGAAATTTCTAGGTATAACTATGCATCCAGGAACAGCAAAACAACTTATAATTTGGAGTGGAGGCAGGTTCCTCTGCTTACAGACACTAGTATAGAAAAGATTTTTTTAGGATGCCTTCTATAATTTCTTGCAAAGACGGTTTACATAGCAAACCCTTTAAAACTAGTTCCAGGAGCACTGTAGGTTATCAACCGCCACTAGAAATATATTTTTAGGGATGATTCTGTTAAGTAATCCATCACTAAAAATAGTTCTATTTTCAAGGACGGTCGACTTAAGAGCACTGCTCCTGAAAATATGATTTTTTAAGACGGTTGCTTATATCAATGGCCTCTAAAAATGTGATTTCTTGGGACCGTCCCAAGAAATCGATTTTTAAAGACAGAAACTGCCCTTAAAAATAGTTGCAGCACAAGTAAATTCATAACTTTTTCAAATGAAGTCGGTTAAAGACAAAATTTATATCAAAATTATAGATCTTGGCGAGATTTAAAACTTTCTAGTTGATGAAATTTTTATCCAAGATTATTTATGGGTCCAAATATATATATTAAGTTCTTAGATTTTAATTTTTTTTTATTTTTCAAATGACCTTAGATGGAGACATGTTCTATATCAAAGTTGTAGCGTTCGACGAGATCTAAAACTTTGTCGTCGAAAATTTTCTCATTTAAGATTGTTTACGAGTAATAAAATCCTTACAGTGGGGTCTCCCTGCTGTATTTAAAGTTCAAAAAAAGATTTTTGATGAGTAAAAATATTGATTACATGATCCATACATATCAGTACAAATAGATAGCATGACTATGTGGTGTAGTGATAGGGGACAACACACGAGGCGAGACGTCGTGGGTTTGAGTCTTGGTAGCTACACACTATCGAAAATTAAGTCCTAGGAGTGGATGGTTGGTCCTCTAGGCTTGTCGCCACAATATTTTTTTTTATTTTTACGGCTTCTAAATGTTAAATCTGAAAACTAATTTTATGAATAGTTGACTTAAGTCAACCAACCCTGAAAATAGATTTTTAGGTGCGGTTGTTTTAAGAAAACCGTCCCTGAAAATTACTTTCTAGAGACGGTTTTAGAACCTCTCCTAAAAATAGCGGTTTTTTAAACCGGCTCTAAAGATCATTTTTGTCCATCAGTAAAAATATTTTCTGTAATATTGAATAAATACTAGATAGTTGTATACATCAGTGTGTTAGAGAGCTAAAATGGAGCAGTTTTCCAAAGTCAACTTGGCCACAACGAATGGGCATACCCAACCGTGTGTTTTAGAGATTCAGCCTGCTCGTTTGTTGGTTTCAGTCAGGGCTTATCAGTCAGCCAATAGTATTTTCTTCTCACAACAAACCAGCACCAACCGAGTTTATCAGTCCAGAAACCAACCAGCGAACAGGCCGATTGACCGGTATTGACTGAACTAGTGTGAACGTTTAGTTGACTCTGCAAAAGGGGCTCCGATACACTAACAGTAAAAGATGAGCTTGGTAAGGTAACTAAGAGCATCTCCAGCAATGCTCCCCAAATCAGACCCCCTACTTGTCTGTTTAGGTAGCCATCCATTTTATACTACTCTTATTTTATGTTATCCCCAGCAACGCTAACTAAAATAGGCCACTCAAATCTATTCTAGGAGAGAATGACATGTAGGCCCCATTAGTCATCCTCTCTCTTCTCTCTGGCAGCTATCTCATGACGGGAGGTGCTAGACGGAGGAGACCGGCTGCGGGAGGCAGCTCATCGCGGCACGTGGGGAGGCAAGGGACGGCTGGCCGCACCGGGAGCAGTGGGGAGGGTGCCGGGGCGGCGGGGAGGGCCGAGACTGCTGCGCTGGGCAGAGCCACCACGCCCTACTGCTCCGTGCCGGGGAAACGGTGTGCCAAGGAGACGCCGTGCTGGTAGGGGGTCTGCTGGAGTTGGTTTTTTGACCTCCACTACCCAAATTTGAAGTAGTAGGGTGTCAAGTAGGTGCTGTTGCTGGAGATTCTCTACATATTGAGGTTAGTTTCAAGAACAAAAGAACTAAGGAATGAGATTATTTGATAATGGTACTAGGGCTGTAAGATATATAGGACAGAAAAAAGGTGGCGGTTTTTGTGAGATCTACTCTTCTTATGTGTATTCCCTAGCACAGAGGAGAGGGCAAAGGAAAAACAATAAGATAGAAGGCTGGGCAAGTCACAAACAAATGAAAGCAATGGTTTACCTTGGAGGTTATTATCGGAGAGGGTCTATAGATTCCAGCCTTGATAAGTTCTTGAGAGAGGGAACTTGGCCAGATAAACCACATGCTGAACAATCCAGTCGTGATAAGTATGTCAAACTGCTAAGTGATGAAGGAAGCCCTCCTGAGAAGTCGTTCGCACTGAGCAATAACTCTGTCAACAAGGAGAGATTCCCAATGGAGCTAGGGATTGTACCAGAGAGACCCATGCGTTGAAAATCTACAACCTTGAGTTGTTTTAGGCGAGTGATCCAGAGAGGGAAGGTTGATCCAGCGAACAAGTTAAAACCAAAGTGAATATAAAATCAAATGACTCGTTCCAAGAGTGGAATAGTATACGAGATGTCAATCAGGGATCTGATCTCACCACTAAAATTATTTGACGCGAGGCTAATGGTCTTTAGGGAAGGGATACCTGCAAAGGAGGGAGGAATTGACCTAGAGATGTTGCAGTAACGTAAGCTGAGGTCCTCAAGACGTGTTAGCCTCTCAAAACCAGACGCTGGAAGGTGGGAGCCGCAGAAGTGGTTGCCGTCCAGGACGAGGTGTTTGAGAGAGGTGAGGTTGAAGAGGGCAGGGTGGAGACCGCTGCCATTGATACCCAGTGACCGGAACGAGAGGTCAAGTCCAGTGACGCACCCGGAGACACCTTCGCAGGCCACGCCCTCCCAGCGGCAGCAGTCGGTGCCCTCGATCCATGACGACAGCGTTGTATTGGCTGAATAATACGGGCAGCCGTTGGAAGATGCGGTGAAGGTGAAGGACGACCGCTTCAGCTGGAGTAGTGCCGCAGCGTGCTCGGGGCGGCAACGCACCGGAACCTGCAAGCTGCTGCTGCCGCCACCACCGAAGCCAAGCGTGCTGCTGTTTGTCCATGATGCGTTGGACCGTGTTAGCCCCTAGATCTCCGGCAAGGGTGAGTCAACCACGCACCATGGCAAGCCGACCACGCACTGTCTTTGCCGACCATACACTATGGCTAGAGGTACAAGAAGGGAGGGAGAACAGAGCACACACACAGCACAAGCATCAGCATTGGCTGGAGCTTGAGATGGTAAAACTGAACTCGCTTTCTTTACTGAGTTGCAGTGGCAAACTATATATACAACTCTACCCATCTAATCCTAGTACACAGACATGTCAGGCTGCCATGCTGCTACAGTGACTAGATGTGACAGCAGGGCTGACTTTGGCGCCTACCCTTGCTGTGGCTACAATGCGGCAGGAGAGCCATTTGGCGCCTGCCCCTACACTGCTACAGTCAACAGCAGAGAGCACTTTTCGGCACCGCCTGTCCCTGCCGTGCGTTTACACAAGGGGAGCAGCAGATTACTTAACAATTCTTACCCTAATTCTGCTACTAACCCTTGAACCCCCTCCATGCCGATCATATTCTTCAGCTCCGTGAGCCGAAGACGACCGAGTGGCTTGGTGAGGACGTCCTCGAGTTGCCGACCAGTTTCATTGAACTCGATGACGATCTGTCCTCCATCGATACAGTTCCAGAGGAAGTGGAACTTGACGTCGATGTGCTTGCTCCGGTCGTGGAGAACCGGATTCTTCGCGAGGGCGATAGCGGGGCTGGTTGTCCAACATCAGTTCTGGTGGGTGAGCTTTCACACCGGTCAGCTCGCCCAGCAGCCGGCGCAGCCACACAGCTTGGCACGCCACTATGTCCGCCGCCACGTACTCTGCCTCGCACGTGGACAGCGCCACCACCTTTTGTTTCAGCGGCAGCCATGAGATTGGGGCCGACCTGAGGAAAACAAGCATGCCAAAGGTGCTCCACTGTCCATCGATGTCCCCCGCCATGTCAGCATCGCTGAACACAGTGAGCTACAGCCTTCTCCCGCCGGTCTTGGGGAAGACGATCCCCTGATCCCCGTCCTCTTGACGTAGCGCAACAGCCGTTTCACCGTAGCCCAGTGATCCTCTCAGGGATCCTCCATGAAGCGGCTGACGTAGCCCACGGCGAACGAAATGTCCGGACTCGTGTGGACTAGGTAGCGTAGACCGCCAACGATGCTTCGGTAGAGTGTTGCATCTACCTTCGTCGTAGTACTGGCCTTCGTCATCTTCAGCTGCTCCTCCATCAGAGTTACACACGGCTTGCACTCAGTCATGCCGCTCCACTTCAACAGCTTCGAGGCATACGCGCTCTGACAGAGCATGAGCGCCTCCTTCCCCTGTCTCACCTCGATACCGAGGTAGTAGGAGAGCATGCCGAGATCGCTCATTCAAAAATGAGCCACCATCTCGCACTTAAAGCTATCGATGTCCTCTGCACATGCGCCGGTGATGATAAAGTCATCCACATACACGCCGACGATGAGCTCCTCCTTCCCCCGTCGCCGTGTGTAGAGCGCATGCTCGGTTGCGCACCTCGTGAATCCAAGCTCGCCCAGCGTGGCATCAAGCTTGGCGTTCCACGCTCGTGGGGCCTATCGCAGCCCGTAGAGCGTCTTGCGCAGTTAGAGCACCCTGTGCTCCATTCCCTTGATGGTGAAACCCGAAGGTTGCCTAACGAAGACCGTCTCCACCAGCTCGCCGTTGAGGAAGGCCGATTTTACGTCCAAGTGATGGACGCGCCAGTCCTTTGCTGCTGCCAAAGCCAGAAGCAGTCGGACAGACTCCATGCATGCTACCGGCGTAAAGACTTCCTCGAAGTCAATGCCCTTGTACTAGACAAAGCCTCAGGAGACGAGGTCCGCCTTGTGCTTGACAATGGCACCATGCTCATCCCGCTTGACCTTGTACACCCACTTCAGGTGAATCGAACGACATCCTAAAGGTGGATCGACGAGCTCCCAAGTCTCGTTTTCCTTGATCGCCTTCATCTCCTCTAGCATTGCCCGTCGCTAGTTTACATCACGCTCGCCCAGCGCAAACGTGGGTGGTTCCTCTGCACTGACGAGAAGCAGCTCTGGGTCATTGAGTAGCCGACCCGCCAAGCTTGAGGGCCCTGTGCTGCCGACGATGTCGTGCAGCCTATGGAATTGTAGCTCCTCCTCGTCGTGGAAGGCATCCACGAACTCATTGATGTCGCTTGGAGGTGAGGCGAACTCGATCGACGTCGATGAAGTTCCCTATTTTGCTAGAGTGGTCTGCACGGTACCTAGAGTGCTCGGCACCCCGGCTGCAGTGCTCGGCACTACTCCTGGACTGCTCGTCACCACTCCTGGAGTGTTTGGCACCACTGCTGGAGTGCTTAGCCCCAGTCTTGGAGTGGTCGGCACCACTGTAAGACTTCTTGGCTCTGCTATGGGAGTGTTCAGCACCCGTCCTGGAGTGGTCGACACCACTGTAGGACCTCTTGGCATCACTCCTGGAGTGCTCGGCACCCCTGTCGGAGTGCTCGGCACCGCCCTAGGAGTGCTCGGCTCTGTTGCTGGAGTGGTCGACACCTCCTCTCCAGCATCTCCACCACCGTGGATGACCAAGTGCTCGACGATGAAGGTGCTGGTGAAGCCGCCAGCTTCCCCCGTGCCTGGACTATTCCAGTCCCAGGCCACCTTCTCGTCGAACACGACGTCGCGCGAGACAAACACCTTGCCTCTGCATGAGTCATAGAGCTGGTACGCCTTGGTACCTTCCACGTAGCCTAGATGCATCATCGGTGTGCTCCTATCCTCAAGCTTGGTGAGGACCGGCTTCGTCTTCCTAACGTGGCCAATGCAGCCGAATGTCTGGAGGAAGGACATGCTCGGCTTACGCCCATACCAAGCTTCAAACGGCGTCTTGCCCTTCAGGGCCTTGGTGTGCACGTGGTTGAGGATGAAGACTACCGTGGTCACCGCCTCGCCCCAGAATCTTGCCGGCATGCTCTTGGCCTTCATCATGGATCGAGCCATGCCGACCACTGTCTAGTTCCGCCACTCCACTATGCCATTCTACTGTGCCGAGTATGGTGCGGTGTGGTGTCATATCACACCCTAATCTGCACAGTATGCAATGAACTCCACTAAAGTGAATTCGCTGCCGCGATCATTCCTCAGTACGTGCAACTTTTTGCCACTCTCCACCTCCGCGCGCGCCTTGAACTTCTTGATCGCCTCCACCATTTTGTCCATGCTCGTTAGGAGTTGCGGCCACATATAGTGACTACAATCATCCATGAGTAGGAGGAAGTACCACCGACCACTGTTTGTGGCTAGCGTGATTGGCCCGCAGAGATAGCCGTGGAAGAGCTCGAGAGCGTCCACCGTGCGATACTTGGCCACCTTTGAGAATGGTAGCCTCCTCCGCTTCTCGGCCAGGTAGCTATCACATAGCTCGCCTCCGTGCTTGATGTGGGGTAGCCCTCAGACCATTTCTCTAGCCGACCGAGCGCGTTGAAGCTAAGATGGCCGACTGGGCATGCCATAGCCACAGCTCCTCAGTGTGCCATGCTGCCAGGCACACTGGCTGCTCCACCTTCAAGTCGACCAGGTACAGTCGGTTCTAGGACCTCTTCACCTTGGCAAGAAGGCGCTGATCCCAGTCCCTGATCCTGAGGACACTGTCCTTGATTAGTACCTTGCTACCATACTCATCCAGCTGGCCAATGCTGATGATGCTTGAATGTAGCTGCAGGATGTAATATACATCCGTTAGCGTGTGGTGCTCGCCGTTCTAGCACCTGAAGATGATGGTGCCGCACCCTCGGATCGCCACCCTTGAGCCGTCATCGAACTTCACCGTGCTGGTCACATCGTCATCGAGCTTGGAGAAGGCTGCCTTGGAGCCCATCATGTGGTTGTTGATGCCGGAGTCCAGGTACCACCGCTGCTCCTGCTTGCCGCCCACACGTCCAAGGTGGACTTGGGTGCGTGGTTCGTCAAGGTAGACAGCTTTCAGAGCCTTCCCAGGCTCTTTCACTGCCATCACCTCTCCCTTCTCCTTGGCTAGATGAGCCTCAGCTTTCTTCTCCTGCTGGCAATTTGGGCACTCCTTTGCCCAATGGCCCTTCTTCCCACAACGCCAGCAGGCGTTGGGGTCGACCTTCTTCTTCTTCTCCGAAGAAGACTTGCCGCGGTGCTTGCCAAGGCCACCACGGCTGGAGGAGGCTTCCTCCGAGCAGCCCACTCCTCCACTCTCAGTAGCAACTTGCCGCTGTCTGTCGTTGCCGTCGCTTGCTCCAGGCGCTCGTCCACCACCTACAATCACCCAGTCACATCCTCAATGGCGAGGGTGCACAGATCCAGCATCATCTCTATGGAGAGAGCGATTTGGATGTACTTTGCTGGCACGGAGTGGAGGTATTTGGAAACCGTCTCTTCTTGGTTGATGTTGACACCGTGGGTCCTCAGCTTGCTGATGAGCGTCTGCTGGCAGAGGGAGAAGTCCTCCACCGATTCACCATCCTTGAACTTGAGGTTGGCATACTCCTGATTCGGCAGCTGGGCCGTCGCCTTCTTTGCGTGGTCGGAACTGATGCACATCGCCGCAATAGCCTCCCAAGCCCCCTTAGCAGAGCTTTTCGCCACCAATGGCCCCCTGTACTCCACTGGCACAGCAGCGAGGATAGCCTCCAACGCTGACATGTCGTCTTCTTCGTCGTCGGTGCCCTTATCAACACATTCCAGAGCCGTTGGGCTCTGAGCTTCACCTTCATGGTCACCGACCACTCGCCATAGTTGCTGCGAGTCAGCGTCAGCCAACTGGTGCCGCTGATCTCCTGCACCTTGCGCACCATGCGCACAATGACCTCCTATCGTGGCTGGGTAGCTACAACAGCACCGCTGCTGTCGCCCATACCCAAACCGTCCATTATCACCAGCGGTTAGTCCGACGACGGCGCTTGTACGGCTCTGATACCACTTGTTAGCCCCTAGATCTCCTGTACAGGTGAGTTGACCACTCACCACGGCTTGCCGACAACGCACTGTCTTTGCCGACCACACACTATGGCGAGAGGTAGAAGAAGGGAGGGAGAACAGAGCATACACACAACACAAGCACCAGCGTTGGCCGAAGCTCTGTAGAGGAGATGGCAAAACTGAACTCGCTCTCTTTATTGAGTTGCAGTGGCAAACTAGATATACAACTCTACGCATCTAATCCTAGTACATAGACATGTCAAGCTGTCATGCTACTATAGTGACCGGATGTGACAGCAGGGCTGACTTTGACGCCTGCCCTTGCTTGGGCTACAGTGTGGCTGGAGAGCCATTCGGTGCTTGCCCCTACATCTACTAAAGTGCGACAGCAGGGAGCCCTTTTCAGCACCGCCTATCCCTGCCGTGCTTCAACACAAGAGGAATAGCAGATTACTTAATAGACCGATGCGGAAGGAGGAGAGCTAGTGTTATTAGCACCTGTTGAGTTGTGATCCAAGCCTATCGTTTCTAACAGCACCGAGAACCATGAGGCGGTGTGATGGTTCTAAGGATGACAACAGGGCGGTTTTGGTTCGGATATCCACGGGTTTCGGGTCTTGCAGGTTCGGGTTCGGGGATGATTTCTTACCCACGGTTTTCGGGTTCGGGGCCTCGAAACCAATCGGGTTCTGTTTCGGGTTTGGTTTTCCACCCATGGATATCCAATGGATATCCGAAATAAATCATTTGGAATTAAAAACCATGTTTTATAATATGCTAATAATAACTTATTTACTTATATTATTAAATTTATTCTAAGTTGACTCATGAAAATATTTATTATTTGTTGCCTCTTGTTTATACATGTGAATATGTGTATATATATCATGCATATGTTTATAAAAAGTCCTTATTTCTCTTACTATGTTGCCATACAAAGCGAGTTTCGGATATCCATTCGGGTTTCGGGTATCCGTGGGTTCGGTTTTGGGGACGGATTATCACCTGAATCGGTGTTCGGTGCGGTTTCGGGTTTCGGGTTCGGGTGCACAAAGACTCCACCCGATCCGAATCCGCCCCGTTGCCATCCTTAAATGGTTCTTGATGAGGCAAGCCATTTGCAGCTTGGATGGCCGGCATTACTGGAGGCCACGGCTTTTGCCGAGTGTTTTTACACTTGGCAAAGAGCCCTTTGCACTCGGCAAAGGCTTTGCCGAGTGTAGCACTCGGCAAAGTCCGCTCGGCAAAATTTTTCTCGGCAAAGGGTCTTTGCCGAGTGCTTTTTATCGGGGCACTTGGCAAAATAAAAAAATTTGCCGAGTGTTTGGGGCGGCACTCAGCAAAATATTTCGGCCATTGTGGCGCCAGCCGTTAATGGTTATTTTGCCGAGTGCCCGACCCAGCACTCGGGAATTTTTTTTTTAAATTACTTTGCCAAGTGCCCCAGCCCAGGCACTCGGCAAAGTTTTTTTTATTTTTTAAAAGTACTTTGCCGAGTGCCCCTGCCCAGGCACTCGGCAAAGTTTTTTTTATTTTTTTTAAAAATTACTTTACCGAGTGCCCCTGCCAGGCACTCGGCAAAGTTTTTTTATTTTTTTTAAATAATTTCTTTGCCGAGTGCCCCTGTTTAGGCACTCGGCAAAGAATTTCTGAATTTTTTTTAAAAAAAATACTTTGCCGAGTGCCGCGGCGAGGCACTCGGCAAAGAAATTTTATATTTTTTTTGAAAAATCTTTGCCGAGTGCCTTGCCCATGGCACTTGGCAAAGACCCCGAGAATTGCAAAAAAAATTACATTCCATTGTAACAGACAATATATATATATATATATATATATATATATATATATATATATATACATCAATCATCACATCTATATCACTAACATGCATTATATATCACAAGCACATGCATATTTAATAAATCCATCGAAAATCCATCACAAATGCACCAAAGTTAACATCACAAATGCAGACACTGGAGAGAACAGGAAACAGAGTGCCTGACACACACAAGCTGTAGTTGTCGAGCATAAAAACAGGGGCGTGAGCCACGCTCGTTCGTCAGTCCCAACTGGTCTACCTGGAGACGGAACCACGTGGCTGACAGGGGCTTGGATTAGCCCACGGCCCATCTATGAGTAGTTATTGGCAGTATTGGTGTATGTTCTTTGTACTCTATGATGGTAATTCAATGGTATTTCGTCTGTAAAACATCAAAAAACATGTCTGCAAAAAGATTGACCTGTGGACAGCAGTCTGCAAATAGTGAGGTTCCACAGTTGCTAGTAGCAACGATCTTAAAGATAACATAAGCTGAAATAACGAGGTTGTAACATCCTTAATGAAGATAACATGGTCTGTTTTTTACATGGAACTACTCCTATATATAAGGCATGTAATGACATCAAATACAAATATTGAAACTATTAAAAACAGCAATGCAGTATTAAGCATGTGGAAGTAGCAAGGATTTGATTTGATGGTACCATCCACTGATTTGTACTAAGGCCCTGTTAAAAACTGCGGGCATGGATCGTTGTTAAAATAACCAAGTTAATATGGGGTAAGAAAATATCCTTTCAGGTCCAGATATTGTACGCTTCACAGTATGGAAAAATGAGACCTTGTCCTTGGTACCTTGAGGAAATCCTGTTCAAAACAAGCATATAAAGAGTGGCATGCCTTACATTATGTCTAAAAATGTAAATAAAGATTGAAATAAGAATTTTCCACGCTAAAATGATGAAAGCAATGAATGTAAGTATGGCCCCATGTTTGTGTTCAACATAGTATGCTTCTGTTAAAGATAAGAACGGTTTGCTGAGGTTTCCAACATAGCCATAGCTTTGATTTAGTTGAGTTAAGAATCTTTTGTTGCTGTTGTTCTTGGTGGCTCCATTCAGAAGCAGAAAAATGATTGATACTAATGATCCTTTTATTAGATTTTTATCTTGCCATCTGTAACTTAGCTCTATGAGACACTCTAAAAATAAATACACAAAGCAAGGATATTCCAATGATGCATGTGTTTGTTACTGGAGTCTTTCTTCAACTATATTTTCTTATGGATGATATCTTGGTAAAGAACTGGAGATTTTCCAGAGATGTGTTCAGACATCAAACCTTGAAGTTCGTTAAAGAGCTTTCCAAGGGTATGGTGCTGTTACTGTTGTGACTCATTAGGATTCAGTAGCTTTATGAACAAAGGTATACTTGGCAGGTTCAGAAAATATTGGTAAACTGAGAACTGTGCTCTAAACATTTACACTACGTATTTCTAATATTTCTCTAAATGTTCAAGTTAAAAAATCATGCATAGATACTATTGATGCAAGCAGTTGTCTGGCGAAACACATTATATGAGCACAAAAGAACATCATGTGGTGTTCCACTCGATTCGCCGATGATGAGTGGGTGAATGTGTAGTAGAGGCAGCAGAAGTGATGTGGCGAGCAGAGGCGAACCTACGTTACAGCATCGGGGTCAGCCGACTCAGACAACTCGGCATTAATCCCTCTGCAATTTTTGGCCAGCTGTGACCCGAGTACAAAATATGTTTGACTCCAGCAGCTCCCATCATTTGTTGATTCAGCACGTAATTGATAGCAGAAAGCAGGCAGTAGTCTAGTTTGCAAATTAGGAATCAACAGGGTAGATAAGTGAGCATAATGAATTAGAGCAAGCTTTGCAAGTTAAATGGCAATGTGAGAATTGCCGGCACCTATAACTCACCCTCAGAGGAAATGACAATTAGGATATTATTATAAAGAACTACTTGGAGAGCTATACAGCCTGATTTGCATAATACGTGATCAGTACAATGTGCAGTACGAATCCAAATTGGAAGAGATTGAAATGTTCAAGTTCAGAATAGATACTTCAAAGTATACTCTTTTGGTATGTTTTTTACAGTGAAATCCGTGAAATTATTTAATTTTATAAGAGCATATTTGATGATAAGATGGTGGTATTCCAGCCCACACTAAGTACACTGATATGTGTTGAATGTTTGGGGGTTAGTTTGGCATTAGATTTTGTAAACAAAAAATTATGCAATTTTCAATTGGAATAAAGGAAGTTGTCTCACAGGGATGCTTGAACTTTATCTCTTGTTTTATAAGTTACTAAATGAGGAAGTTCCTCACTTTGGTTATCCATATGGATACAACAACAGTGGATTGTCTAGTACTTATGCCCATTTAATAGATAATGAACCTGAATTTATATATAAAGTTGATAATAGTGTTAATTTAAAATTACATAGGGTTCATAAATCAAAAGGGATATTAGTGTTAATTTAAGATTACATAGAGTTAGTAAATCAAAAGGGATATAGGAATCTGAAATAGAAAATTTTCTTGGAAGGTTGAGCCCGGTTTCCTGAATGGCTGAATCATTCTCTAATTCCAAGAGTCCATTATGATTAAAGATAAGAGTTCTTATTAATTAGGGTTGAACAAGGCTGCCAGCAAATAACCCTTAGAGATCTAAGTTCTTATTAAATAGGGTAGAATAGAACTGCTAGCAAATAACACTTAGATACAGCCAAGAAAGATTGTGTACAGGGCACGGGTAAGAACACAAATGATCCATTTGTACACATCGCTGAAGATCTCAGAAGTACATTAAGGCAAAACAATTCAGAGGAGGGAGGCAATGCCAACAGGGTCAATAGCACAATCGAACTATATTGTTGCATGAGGATGACTCCTATCGGAGAATAGGTGCAGATTGACATCATTTGACAGAAGTGCGAGAACACATATGGCCTCATTAATTAACTTTAATGTGAACATCAGTTAGCCTGACAACTCCTATAGCGTACTACACGGATAGGAGAATGAAATCAAATAAGTTCAAAATCTGAGAACGTACTCTGAATCAGTGATTGTATCTTGCAATCCTAACCAATCTTATACCTATAGCATCAAACGATGCAGGGAATCCAGAACAAGTTGGGAGCGGGTGCTGGAGAACAGATGAAGGGAAGAGGAAGCGGACCTGGGGGGCACTTTGGACGGTCAATTGACCAGACGAGGGGAGCAGTCGGCGCTCGGGGCCGGGCCGCGGGGAGCTGCCTGGGGCGGGGGCGCGGCCGGCGGCTGGGGGTGGGGCGCGGCCGGCGACGGGGGTGGGCGCGACGGGTGCGGCCGGCGACGGGCGCGGTCGCGGGCGAGGCCGGCGGAGGGCGCGGGCGCAGGTGCACGCGGGCGCGAGGGCGGGGCTCGCTGGTAGCGGCGATTCGCCGGCGAGGGCGCGGCAGCGGCGGGGGTGGGCGCGGCGGCGGCTGGGGTGGGCGCGGGGGAGCGGGTGTGGCTGGGGGCATGAGGGTTGGGCCATGCGGGGTTGGGGTGGGCTTTTAGGGTAATTTTCTTTTTTAAATCAACTTTGCCGAGTGCTCCCAGGGCCGGCACTCCGCAAAGCCCACTTTGCCGAGTGCCCCCCATGGCACTCGGCAAAATATTTTTTTTATTTTGGGCCCAAATTTTTTTCTGGGGCCTTGTGACAATATTTCAAACTCTATTTTAAAATTTGGGGAAATTTTGACTTTTTTTGATATATTTCATTAGTTTATTTCATTTCGTCGAATTTTTCGGGATATTTCAAATTTGAACTGCAGGTACATGGAATAATGAACTTTGGTCATCCAAAAATTGATACTCATGATATTTAGGGTATGTTTAGGCCGTATCCAGGAACTCACATGAAATCTCGAGCATCTGGTTGACGTAACATATCGAGGTACTTGCCGAAAATGTGATTTTAAATTATATAAAATGGAAACGAAGTCCGAAAATCAGGAAACTTGTCGAGGCGTTGTGTTATCGCATGTGGAGGCTGTGGTAAAAAATTGAGAAGGTTTCGAGCAAGTTGTGACGTCGAATGCCAAAAACCCAGACATCTCCACATGTGGCGTCGTGTGATCACATGTTATAACGAGTTCTACCAGATCCTCTTCATCTGTAAATCCATCATCCATATTTCTAACTTCAGTTTTCATTTTTTCAATCCAAATGAAATATTGAATGGAAATTGAGTACAGAAACTGAAAAAGAAAAAAATGTGCTTACATTCACGGATTCACAGTCAGTCATGGACTCACGGAGCTGCTTGCATGCATCGGAGGCTCGGAGGGCCTGGGACCTGGAGGCAGGAGCAGGACCGCAGCCCGCACTCCGGCAGAGGCGCCCAGGCAGGAGCGGGGGCTGGCGTATCGGCCTGCGCGGCGATGGTGGCGTGTGGCACGGCGCCGGGCGGCGGGCGGTGACCAGGTCCTCACCTCCTCCCCCCACTGGTACAGAGACGGCCTTTACTTCCGGTGGAGAACCCCCTCTAGTCCCGGTTCCCGACCCGGGAGCAAGCAGCTGAGACTAAAGGGGGTCCTTTAGTCCCGGGTCAGGAACCGGGACTAAAGGGGGACATTTAGTCCCGGTGGGTAACACCAACCGGGACTAAAGGTGCCTCTTGACATGCCACGAGGCCGGCACCCTTTAGTCCCGGTTGGTAATACCAACCGGGACAAAAGGTTAATTTTTTTCTTTTTCTTTTCTTTTTATTTTTTGTTTTCTTTTCAAAATAGGGTTTCGAAGTCGTATTAGTATGTTTCGGTTCAAGCATAATGAACGTATTAAATGACACAATTCAAGCATATATATATATATATATATATATATATATATATATATATATATATATATATATATATATATATATATATATATTTTGATGCATGCATCATATATATATATTTACATGCATGCATGCATATGTGTATTTTATCGTTGTTGTGATATAACAATTTTTCTCTCATCCTCTAGCTTGGCTTCCATGGCAGTGTTGGGTCGAAGTAGAACTCGCCCTTAAAATCGATGACCTGGTCATTAAAAAATCCGGCTATAGACTCTTTAATTGCTTTGATCTAGTCTTGTCGTATGACCTTTTTCTCAAACCATCGAGCCTATAGGTTTGAATTAAAGGAAAATAAATTAATATATGTACATACATATATATATATATATATATAAAGACATAGTAACACCATCAATAATAATAATTAAATGAATATATAATGTATTTTTAACGTACTTTGAGTCTCTCTGTAGAAGTTCTTTGGGAGAGCTCCTTGATAAACTTGCAAACATAGTAACCACAGTAGTTGCTCCCCTGTTCCTGCCTCAGACACCACTTTACGAGAAAAGATCTGTCATCCAATCTGGTGATCCGGTGAAAGCTATATGTTTAATTGATAAAGATGATGCGATTTAGGGGACTTACTTTCAAAGGGATTACATTCAGTGGCGCTTTGCATTTTCCCATGTGTTGCTTCTCAATAAAGGTTTTCCAAACACTGCCCAATAAAAAATTTGCCACGTCATCAGATATAGTTAATCATCATATTTGTGTGTATATATAGTTGCTAGAGATACCAAAATTACCTCTGGATAATATCTATCATATCTTGATAGTCTTGTTGTGGTTTTCTCATCGAGTTATAGATTATCAAGTGACTTTTCACCAGATCGATGTCCATCAATATCCAGTGATTGCTGCATGTGTTTATAGGATATAACGCATAACACTCATTAATTAACTAGAATCAACATATGAGCCATTAAGGATGATCGATATTATTAACACTCACTTGAAGTTGTAGGGAAAGAGTATATCCTTCTTGTGGCGTTGGTTCACTAAGAAGTTCATGAGGTTACTCTCTGACTCAGACTTCCAATTAGGCTTTGGAGTAACTAGGTCTTTGAATACTATATGGGGATTAACAAAACCAATTTTATTGCAGCCTTTCTTTCTGCGCTCTGTTATTGTAAATCTGCATATATATAGTACTTGTTAGGATAATTTATATGCATATACACACATATGATGAGTTTAATAATAGATCGAAAGAATTATTACTTACAGGCAATAGCAGCTAATGATAACTTTGTCCAGAGAGGTCAGGTGGCATAGTTGATGAAATTCTACAAAGTCAACATACATAACATCATCGCCACGGAACCAATGTTCGTCTCTAATTCTGACACCAACGCAGAAGTATCCACCGATAGACGCCTGCATGTACCACTTATTTAGCAGGTACATTTGCGTCCCCAGATCACCTAAGGCTTGAGGGTTGTATAGACTCTGGCCTAGTACAAATTTTTTCTTCCAAATATCAACCTCCGCCGCACTCTCATTGTTTCCATCACCAAACATATGGTAAAGGTCGAGACCAGTCTCTTCAATAAATTCACCAAGGTGATCCAAATCGATATCCGGAGGTATATTTGTCTGATGTGTTAATCCTAAATTCGAACCATATTCATTACCAACAACTAGCGGGGGGGGGGGGGCTGATTGGTGCGATTGTTGTCCGAGTTGTGCAACTCCTTTCCCTGCCCGCTTCTTTTTCTATGCCGCCTCAATTGACTTGGTGAGAGTGCGGTCATAGTCCGTTAACGTTGCTTTGGACGGCTTATGAGATTCTCGCTGTTGTTGCTGGTAAGAAGCCACCTTTTTTCTTAGAATATTTGGAGCTACGAAGAAGTACGGTTTCTCCGGGTTACTCCTTGCTTCTTGATCCTTTTTAAGTTTGTCATAGAATCTGGACATATCTTTTTTATATGCATCAGTTACTTCTTCCTTCTCTTTAGATATTATTTTGGGAATATGCCTTGGTTTCACGGTGGCTTTCTTTACTGGCGGGGGCTGGTTCTTCGTTTGCGGGGCTGGCCTCTTGCTAGTACTTGGCTTCTTGGTAGGTGGGGGTGGGGGAGACATTGGAGACCTCCTTGGAGGTGGTGGCAGCGGCGTTGGAGACCTCCTTGGAGGTGGCGGCTGTAGCATTGGAGACCTCCTTGGAGATGGTGTGGATGTAGCCTCGCCTTCCAACACATTGTCATCGTACAGAGCACTATGATGATCTGGCGATTGAACAATTGGACTTAGGTTGGGGGAGGATCTACTACAAAAAAAGGAATGACATATTATTATGAGCAGATTGTTAATTATTTAAGCCAATATAAATTAATGATGTAGTGTTTTCATCCGCACCTATGGTGAGGTAGTTCAGGAGGAGGTGGAGGCAAGATCCTAGGAATGATGTTGTAGCGCTTGTGCCATAGAATGAATGTCTTCTCTGCTTCTCCGAGAGTCTTCTCGCCATCACCTCCAAGAATGTCAAGAGGCAAATCACTAAAACCTTTTTCAGCTTTATCTACCAAGATGGTAGCATATCCTTCTTGGATTATATTCCCATGAATCCTTGGTGTCTTGGTTCGGTCGATAGGATTAACAAGACCGATAGCCACCTTGATTGTGGAATTCCCCTTCGGAATGTGTAGCTCACACGATCTATAAGGTTCAGTGACGTCATCCACAGGGAAGCGCAGTCCTGTGTCCCCTTGATTTGGTATCTCTGTGGAAGCGCAGCTACTTTTTAACTGAACAGATTGGCTAATGTTGATTCCTAGCTCTAATGCCTACTTGCTTGCACTCACTGCTATTTGCACTTGCCTTCTGATTTCCTCCTGCATTCTCGCTTCAAGGTTTTTTTTCCCGCTCCTGTGCTTCACACACCGCTTCCTCCAACCTCTAGAGCCACTGTGCCTCTTCTTCCTTCTTTCTCTGGTGGCTTCTATAGGAAGGTCTGTCCTAAGGCAATCCATGCTCCCACGAGACACTTCCTTTGCCTCTAGTTTGGCCACCATGTTCAATAGTCCCGATGGCATATGTCAGTTCATCCTTCTCTCTGTTGGGCCTGAACGCACCACTAGCAGTAGCTCTCTGAGCATAAAATAATCTTTTTGCTGCTTCTTGCAGTCTTGCGCCATAAACACACTTCCCTGTCTCTTGGTCCAGTGTTCCCCCATGAGCGAAAAACCAATTCTTTGCATGCTCTCCCCACTCGAGTGATTCTGGTGTGATACCCTTGGCAAGAAGGTCTGCTTCCATTTTGTTCCACTTCTTAATGGCAGTCGGGTAGCCACCTGATCCCAAGTTATGGTGGTATGTCTTCTGTTGGGCATTACGTTGGTTCTTTATCACCCGACTCACACCCTCTTCCGACGTCTTGTACTGTACAAACTTATCCCAATAGGGCCTCTGCTTTGAGATCGGGCCTGTGACAGTGAAATCTGGTGCTATGTTCTTCTTGACATACGTTGTGTATAAGTGTTTCTTCTAAGTCTGAAACTAGGTGGCCATCTTCTTCATTGCCCAATCCCTAACTCGCTCCTTCAGTTCATCACCATCTATTATATCATCATAACCATCTGTTTGGAGCGTGAAATGTTCGAAGACATCATTCCAAATTAACGTCTTGTCACGATCGGAGACAAAACTGATATGAGGAGCATTGGTCTTCTTCTTCCATTCGTGGGTACTGATCGGGAGCCGTTCCCGTACAAGGTAACCACAATGGTGCACAAATTTCATTTTATTTGGCCCCCCGGTTCGCCTGTGTCCACATTGAACTCCGAGATGATGAAGCAGCCCTCCAATGGCTTTTTGGGACCTCAAACATTTTTACTCTTCGTTGTAGTTGTTGATGTCGATCCAGAGGGCTACAAAACATAAACATTATTTTTAATGTCATGAGCACACATAAGACATATGATAATATAAATAGCTAATAATTAAAAATATATACTTGGCCAATATGTTGTTGCTCATTTTGTTCAAGAGCTAAGTACTGACTTCCGTCATCTGCATCCTCTTGCACCTTATTTTTAGCACCATCATCGCCGGCAACTTGAGTGCCAGTGTTGATCAAATTCATCATCAACTCCTCATCCATGTTTCTCGGGTCGGCCATCTAGCTTCAAAAAACAAAACCAATATATAGTACATCAAATCTTTGCTTACATGCGTAAAATCTACGAACAATATGCATTATTAAATCTTGCCCCTCGGTCACGGACGCAATTCGCCACACTAGGGCGAACTACGTCTGTACTAGGGTGAATTAGGGCTATACATAAATGACTGAGGGTGAATTGCGTCGGTGACTAGGGCGAACCACGTCGGTGACATCAACAACGCGGTTCGCCCTAGTCACCGACACAATTCGCCCTAGTGTGATTGTTTAGCGTTAACGATAATGATAATACGAATGTTGATCGACTAGGCCGCGAGAGAGGGCGGTGTGATGAGAGTGGCGGTGCTCCGCTCCGTCGTATATATGTTTGTACACATGGGTGAACGAGGGTGGCAGTGCTCCGCCGTATAAACCCTAAACCCTAGGGCGAACAAGGGCGGCGGTGCTCCGCCGTATAAACCCTAAACCCTAGGGCGAACGAGGGCGGCGGTGCTCCGTCGTATAAACCCTAACGAGGGCGGCGGTGCTCCACCGTATAAACCCTAAACCCTAGGGCGAACGAGGGCGGCGGTGCTCCACCATATAAACCCTAACGAGGTGTAGGGGTGCGTGGCCGGCGTGAAGCGGGTCCGTCCCATTTGGATAGACGTGCAACCTGTTCGGTTGGCTGGTTCGTATTGTTGCTGGTTTGTGAAGAAGTACTGCTGGCTGGTTTATGTGAAAAAATACTGTTTCGGCTGAAAATTTACGATCGTTTACGATAAGCCACACCCTACTGAAAATCACATGTTTGGAGGGAGGAGTCGGTGGTTACGTGCCATCGTCGTCCATGTGCTCGTTGGAAGCCTAGAAGAAGCCCGTTGCCCTTGTTGTCGTCGTTGCGCGTGTGCCTGGAGCCTAGAGGTGGAGCTAGCCGAGGAGTACGCTTTGAGGAGCGGAGGTTCGATCGATAATGGGGTGACATAGGAGAAAGATTGAACCGGGCATGCACTGAAATTTCCGTCCTATGTTTTCCCACAACGAATGGCAGTTGGCCCTGCATAGCCGACCCTGTCGTACACGTCTGTCTGTCTGTCTGAGATGAACCCTTGGACCAACCTTTGAGCACAACCTCAAGCTTATCATCCATTCATCCCTCTGCACTACACTGAGGGGAGCTTGTCGCCTTGTCGTCGTCCTCGTCACTCGCACAGTCACTGGCCCCAGCCCTGTTATCTAAATAATAAATCACTAATTAAATTAAGGATCTGCAATTGCTTGAGAGAGCTACCGCTAGTGCGCTAGCTCTTGAGCTACTGCCTCTCTAACAAGTCCCCAACTAAGCCTGCTATGTTGTCGTCCTCGCCTATATCGGTGGTTTTAGCCACCGCGCCGCACGTCGTGGACGACTGCCTCGGCATCGTGCAGCTTCTTAGCGACGGCACCATGACGCGCTCCGCGGAGTTTTCCGCGCTCCCTCTCTAGGGCGAGGTGCCGTCCAACCTGCCCATCCAGTGGAAGGACGTCATCTACGACGCCGCGCACGCGCTCCACCTCCGCATGTACAGGCCCACCGACGGCAACATGATGACGGCCAATAATAAGCTGCCGGTGCTCGTCTACTTCCATGGCGATGGCTTCTGCCTGTGCAGCTTTGAGCTACCCCACTTCCACGCTGGCGCGCTCAGGCTTGCCACGGAGCTCCTAGCGCTTGTGCTCTCCGCTGACTACCGCCTGGTGCCCGAGCACCGCCTCCCCGCGATGCACCGCGACGTCGAGGCCGTCCTGCCGTGGCTCTGCGCCCAGGCTAAGGCCGGCCCATGGCTGACCAATGACTCGGTCGACCTGGGCAGGGTGTTCGTCTGCGGCGACTAAGCCAGCGGCAACATCGCGCACCACGTTGCCGTCCGATACAGCAGCGGGTAGATCGCCCATGACCCCGTCATCCGGATCGCCGGGTGTGTCCTACTCTAGCCCTTCTTCGCCGCTGAGGAGAGGACGGCGTCCGAGGTGGCCGGCCTTGTTGACGAACACCAGTTCATGGGCACGGCACTGTTCGACCAACCGTGGCGCCTGCCGCTGCCCATCGGCGCGACCAGGGACCACCCGGCGGCCAACCCATTCGGGCCGGACAGCGTCCTGCTGGACGATGTCGCCTTCCCACCGCTGCTCGTCATGGACCCGGACCAAGACGTGCTGCACGACCGCATATAGGACTATGCCACTAGGTTGACGGCGATGGGGAAGCCGGTCGAACTTGCCATGTTCAGAGGCTAGGGCCACAGGTTCTTCATCTTTGACCCGGAATTCACTGTTCATGACAATGGCCCAT
The DNA here is from genome assembly GCF_019320115.1 of Miscanthus floridulus. Classification (NCBI taxonomy): domain Eukaryota; kingdom Viridiplantae; phylum Streptophyta; class Magnoliopsida; order Poales; family Poaceae; genus Miscanthus; species Miscanthus floridulus. The sequence continues at coordinate 53,973,751 of NC_089589.1, read as the reverse complement.
CTTACCGTTCAACTGCGCCGTTCGGCTGGTGCTGCATTGTGTGTGTTTGCATTGTGTGGCTGCGCTGGAGGAGAGAGAAAGCTGAGAGAACTCACCTCACGAATGCGGAGGCGCGCGTGGTGGAGGGCCGCACGAGGTCATCGGTGCGAGGTGGGGTGGCGACCGGCAGTAGCGCGAGGAAGAAGAGGAGAAAGGGTGGCTGTTCGACGATGAAGAAGAGGAGGGGATCGATCTGCGTTAGGCACTGGCGCTTATATACCAGGGAGATTTACTCCCGGTGCCAGCCACTAGCCGGGAGTAAAGGTCATTTACTCCCAGTGCGTGTTACCAACCGAAAGTAAAGGTCCTTTACTCCCGGTGCGTGTTACCAACCGGGAGTAAAGGTATACCTTTACTCCCGGTTGGTAACACGCACCGGGAGTAAAGGTTTTTTTTTGGCGGGCCACGAAACTGCAGCCCACCTTTACTCCCGGGTGGGTTTCCCACCCCCACCCGGGAGTAAAGGTGGGCTGTAGTTTCATTTCCCGCACGTTTTGAGCAATTTTTTTAATAAAATGCAATAGTCTTGTTAAATACATAGTAAATTATATAAAAGGCATAAAATTATTTTGTTAAAAATATGGATTTTTTTCTTTATTGCACAGAGGAAAAATCTATAACCTAACTTTTTTTATTTTTTGTTATAATTATAAAACATAATGTGACTAATATTTATTATTTCGTTAATGCAAAAATGTAGTGTTTAATTAAAATTATTAAAACTATTGGTTTTGGACAGGAAATTTATTTTCACATCATTTTAACGTTAATATTTTAATTTTTCGTCACTCAATATCCTAATTTAACTTTTCGAGAGAGAAATCCCACCAAATCAAACATTGATTTAATTTGAAACACGACATAATAAACATCTGAATTCACAATTATTACATAATATCTCAAACACACACTACATTAAATCACTATATCATCAAGTGGGCACAGCAGTGAACTTCTTCTTTACGGATGTCCCTTGGTTATGATCGCGTCATAACCATGGAGTATTCTCATCATTTACCAAGATGCTAGGGTCTTTGTTCACTTTGAAGGGCGAAATTCGGTCATCCTTTTCATAATCTTTTGACATGTCTGACTTGTTCTCAATTCCCACGATGACTCTTTTCTCTGAAAGAACTATGTGGCGCTTTGGCTCTTTGGTTGAGTCATTATCGTTTTTCCCTCTTTTTGGTTTGGTAGACATATCATTGACATAGAACACCTAATTCACATCCTTGGCAAGGACGAATGGTTCGTCTTTGTATCCAATATTACTAAGGTCTACTGTTGTCATTCCATACTCGTTGTCTACTGTTACCCCGCCTCCGGTCACCTTGACCCATTGGCACTTGAACAATGGGATCTTCAAAGTAGGTGCATATTCTAGTTCCCATATTTCATCTATGCGGCCATAATATGTCTGCTTATTCCCATTCAGGTCTGTGGCATCTATGTGGACAACACTGTTTTGGTTGGTACTCCTTTTTATCTTGGGCTACTGGGTAGAATATGTTCCCATTTATCTCGTACCCTTTGTATGTGATGATATGCCATGATGGTTGCATAGCCAATAAATACAGTTGCTCATGGATGCTCTCATCACCTTGACATTTTTCACAACCAACCGCCGAAAGTTTCTATGTGCTTACGCGTAATCCAAGCTTTAGTCTTCCCTGGAATCTCGGATCGTAAGAGATCCTTGTGTGTCTCAATATACGGATCTACCAAAGAGGAGTTCTGTAGAACTATGTAGTGCGCTTTATTGAAATAATCATCCTCTATACCAATATATGTTTTCCTCACTAGTGTCCCCTTTCCGCTTAGTCTCCCCTCATGTCTCGATTCAGGAACACCAATCGAGTCAAGGTCAGGAATAAAGTCAACACAGAACTCAATGACCTCTTCTGTTCCATAGCCCTTGGCGATGCTTCCTTCTGGGCGAGCACGGTTGTGAACATATTTCTTTAGGACTCCCATGAATCTCTCTAAGGGGAACATATTGTGTAGGAACACAGGACCAAGAATGAAAATCTCCTAGACTAGGAGGTGTGTCATGATATCAAAGAAGGAAGGAGGGAACACCAACTCAAAGCTGACGAGACATTGAATCACATCATTCTATAGTTTAGCTAGATCAGTTGGATCAATTGCCTTCTGAGAAATTACATTGAAGAATGCACATAGCGTCACGGTGGCTAGACGTACATTTGGAGGTAGAATTCCTCTTAATGCAACTAGAAGTAATTACGTCATGAGAACATGACAGTCATGGGACTTTAAGTTATAGAATTTCTTCTCTGGCACATTTATAATACCCTTTATATTCGAGGAGAATCCAGATGGTACCTTGATGTTGTTTAAGCATTCAAACATGATTTCCTTCTCCTCTTTGCTTAGAGTATAGCTGGCAGGACGTAAGTAATGGCGTCCATCATCTGTCTTCTCTGGATGTAGGTTGTCTCTTTCTCTCAAACAACGCAGGTCATGTCATGCTTCAAATGTGTCCTTAGGCTTTCCATACACATCCATGAAGCCTAGCAGGTTCACACAAAGATTCTTCATTAGGTGCATCACATCGATCGAGCTGTGGACCTCTAGGACTTGCCAATAGGGTAGGTCCGAAAATATGGACTTCTTCTTCCACGTGGGTGCGTGACCGTTAGCGTCGTTCGGAATAGGTTGGCCGTCATGTCCTTTTCCAAAGATGACTTTCACATCATTGACCATATCGAGTACATCCTCACCGGTTCGGTTGCGAGGCTTGGTCAGGTGGTCTGCCTTCCCTTTAAAGTGCTTGACTTTTTTTCTTACGGGGTGATTTGTAGGAAGAAATCGACGATGGCCAAGGTACACAACCTTTCAACATTTTTTTCAAGAATACACCTCTAATATCACCGAAGCAGTGTGTGCATGCATTATATCCCTTGTTTGACTGTCCTGAAAGATTGCTTAGAGTACGCCAATCATTGATTGTTATGAACAACAATGCTCGTAGATCAAAGTGTTCCTGTTTGTACTCATCCCACACACATACACCTTTATTCCACAAAATGAGAAGTTCGTCAATAAGTGGTCTCAGGTACACATCGATGTCATTGCCAGGTTGCTTCGGGCCTTCGATGAGCATAGGCATCATAATGAACTTCCGCTTCATGCATAACCAAGGAGGAAGGTTGTAGATACTTAGAGTAACAGGCCAAGTGCTATGACTACTGTTCTGCTCTCCAAAAGGATTGATACCATCTGTACTTAAAGCAAACCTTAAGTTTCTTGCGTCATTTGCAAACTCCGGTAATTCTCTGTCAATTGCTCTCCATTGGGACCCATCAGCAGGGTGTCTCAACATATTGTCTACCTTATGGTCTTCTTTGTGCCATCGCAACAATTTTGCATGTTCTTTGTTTCTGAACAGACATTTCAAGCGTGGTATTATAGGAGCATACCACATAACCTTGGCAGGGATTTTCTTCCGCGGACGTTCGCCCTCAACATCACCAGGGTCATCTCGCCTGATCTTATACCGCGATGCATGGCATACCGGGCATGCATCCAATTTCTCGTACTCTTTGCCATGATATAGGATGCAGTCATTAGGACTTGCATGTATCTTCTCGATTTCTAGCCCCATAGGACAGACAACTTGTTTTGCTTCGTAGGTAGTGGCAGGCAATTCATTGTCCTTCAGAAGCATCTTCTTTGGATTTTTAGTAACTCTCCAAATCCCTTGTCAGATACACCATTCTTTGCCTTCCATTGCAGCAATTCTAGTGTGGTTCCCAACTTTTTCTGCCCTGCATCACAAGTTGGGTACAGCAATTTCTTGTGATCTTCTAGCATCCGCTCAAACTTGATCTTCTCCTTTTCACTTCTTTGTGCATCATGAATGACCTGACAAAGATCATCAGCAGGCTCATCTTCTGCGGCTACCTCTTCTTCAGCTTCTCCCATTGCAGTATCATTGAAGCACGCACCATCGGAAATAATATCATTATCGTCCCATTGTTCTTCTTCACCTTCTTCCATAACAACGCCGGTTTCTCCGTGCTTTGTCCAACAAATATAGTTTGGCATGAAACCCGACTTGAACAAGTGTGAATGAAGAGTCCTTGAGCAAGGATATTCCACCGTATTCTTACATATGGCACATGGGCAACACATGAAACTGTCGCGTTTGTTTGCCTCGGCCACACGTAACAAAGAATGCATGCCGTCAATAAACTCTTGGGAGCGGCGATCAGCATTGTACATCCAATGCCGGCTCATCTGTATTACATGACATAAATACCATATTAAAACCTAGATCATAATTAATTATTTATACAACATGTGTGCCACCACAAAAGGTACAAATTTATGAAAGCATCGCTACAATGTAGACAATCCCAACTACCACTAAAAGAACTAAAGCTAAAATACATTTCAGGAGCACAAGGATTTCACGACCAATCTCAACTAAAAAGACAAATCCCCCGATTGTGCAATATCTTTAGGCTTCTTCGGCTGGATCACTGCCTCATTAGCCGCCGTATCTGCCTGTTGTGAAAGATATTTTTGCATGAGTTCAACATACTCTTCCTCCCAGTAGAAGCCTGAACATCGTCCACTGCCATCCCACTAAAATTAAAACAAAAACTTAGAACTTTAATCACAACCATCATGAAAATAGGTATAAACTAACCATAATCATAAAATACGATAAAATAACTCATATTGCGATCCGGACACTTGTAGAAGATACAACCATTGTTGGGACCCTCCTTCTTCACTCGGTACTCCATCACAATCTTCATCTCATCATGACACTTGCCGCATGGAATGAGAGGGAGGCCCGGCCTAAGTCGCTTTGGAAACCCATGAGAGGCCGAGGACCTGAAAGCAGTTGCCATCTACTCTCTATACTTATTTTTTAATACACTATAAATTTCTCATTTTATAAACAAATAAAATTAAAAACTATAAAATTATCTATATCTCTAAACAATGAAGTGTGCTATGCATGCTAGAAATAAAAAGTGAATACTAATTTTAAATACCTACTTTAACCTTTCTTCATCCAAATATGCAAACTATAAGTTATTTTGAGCTCAAATTGTTTACAAATAAAAAACACCATAAAAAGAATATATATATAGTGAACAATATGAGATAAGCCAATGATAAAAAATGAGAGTATGAGATTGGTAACCTTTACAACTGAAGAATCGAAGAAATCGACGGAGAAATCGAAGAATGGATGGAGGAACAATGGAGGGAGGAAGCAAGAACACTAGTGCAGTGAGCTTGAAAATGTGCTGAGCTCGGGCTCGGGGAGGAAGAAGGAGACGGCCGAGATATAAAGGGGGACCTTTAGTCCCGGTTGGTGGCTCCAACCGGGACTAAAGGTAACTTTCCAACCCCCGGCATAGCCACGGCCCGGGAGTAGACCTTTACTCCCGGTTGGTGGCACCAACTGGGAGTAAAAGTCTACCTTTAGTCCTGGTTGATGGTTTCAACCGGGACTAAAGGTCCCTGCCACCTCTGTCTGGTGCAGTAGCCGCTGGGCAGGGATCTTTAGTCCCGGTTGGTGGCTCCAACCGGGACTAAAGGTCTCTCTAGTCCTGGGCGTAAAAAATGTCGGGACTAGAGCCCATTTCGACCGAGGATCAAAGGTGTGTTCTCTACTAGTGCCCTCCCCCTCCCGTGCACATGCTGGGCTGCTGGCGGCCTTTGCCTGGGACTCGCCTCATCGGGGTGAGCCACAGAAAGTAGAAGGGTGTTAGGTTTTGGTGTTGGGCCTTTGTTGTTGGCCTAGAAGTACATGGAGTATGAAGAACTATTGGGCCAACCACTAGGGCCTGGGCCCTAGGGGCCTTAGGTCTAGATCTGCCCAGTCTATGTTGATTAGCATCCTTGTCGATTCTCCAAAAAAAATAGCATCCTTCTCAGAGTATCTTCTTAAAGTTGACCGTACCATGACCATAGTTGACCCTAGGTTGACTTGAGAATTGATAGAGATGATTTGCGAATTTTGAGTCCTCATCCTAGTGTAGAGCACTAGGAATCCTTCAAAGAGAATAAGGTGCATTCTTGGATGTTTGAGGAACTGTGCAAGATAATCAAGGAGGTTCTCAAAAAAGTTTTAGTTAGAATGACTTTGGGTCGTGACAACCGAGGCGGTGGTCCTAAGGCAACTACCTCCGTTAATCCATGATTTTTGGAGGTGCCGTAAATGATTTCGGCGGCGGACATTTTCTTGGAGCTCCCCTAACCATTTAGGAAGCGATAGCTAGGTACGTGTATCCGCATCTGTTAATGTTTCATCCCTGTCTCGCAAAATCATTTTGGGCGGTAATGGAGAAGCTCCTAAATAGTTCCCACGCCCTCGCTCACCAACGGAGAGGACCTCCTAAGTCCGATGGAGCTCGCCTGTTTTGTCGTGGCCTGGGACCGGAGCCTGCCCCATGCCACCATGCCCGGGCGCTTGAGCACACACGCCGGTGATGGAGATGCCCCCGAACAGTTCATGTTCCCGCTCTCACTAACGGGAGCAACAGCATCCATCTGGGTGGAAATGATTTCTCTAGTTTTGAGGTACTGGACGAAGTCGTATCTGGGAGGTATATTCCTCTATGGGTTCAACCCAACTCACCCAGCCGTTCAACCAAACACCTCTAAAAATAGGTCCAACCCATTTCAACCCTCTTCAATCCCCTAAACAAACACAAGCTTAGATTTTGCTTGACTTGACTTGGTCTCATGAGCCAGGCTCGCATTGTGCAGCACAGGGCTCCGTTAACAATACTAGTAAGATGTATTAAAGGATATTAGTGTACTTTAAGTTAGATTAAGACATTAAAAGTAAAATAGGGACTACTTGTTTTCTATTTTTGTTTCATACGATATAGCTTCATGCAGCCAACCAGACAGTCGTTTCTCAGTCAGGCTCTATACATACAGACAACCAAACAACATCTTGCATCTCCATGGCCTGTGAAACGAGAATCTGGTTCCCACAAGATGCGAGCCAGGCTCCGTTCACCAGCGAAGCGAACCAAACACGCTGATACTTGCTCTACTATTAGATCAGACAAGTCAATAGTTATCTGACTGTGACATGACTCCGACACTATTATAATTGCACCGTGTTCAAATTGAAACCGTACCTATGTACGTAGATGACTTGACTTGACTTCATCTCATTCTTCCTAGTTGGATCCAAACATTGTTCAGTATATTGTCGGCATCATTGTTCAGTACTACGTGACTGCCTTCATGTCATTATTATCACTCCATCTCCCATCCGCCCAGCGCGTGACAATTTTCCAAGCTGCGGCAATGGCTTGCAGCATCCACAACCATCACACCACCTCATGGTTCTTTGCACTACTGCTAGCTCTCCAACTCGCTGAGACCCTGGCACATCGCTCCAGTGCATTGTGGGCAAACAGAAATAGCAGCAGTCCCAGCGGCAGCGGCGCCACCGGCAGCAGCAGCTTGCAGGTTCCAGTGCGTCGTTGCTGCCCCGAGCACGCTTCGGCACTACTCCAGCTGAATTCGTTGCCGGCAGTGTCACTGGGCTTGACCTCTCGTTCCGGTCACTGGGTATCAATGGCAGCAGCCTCCACCCTGCCCTCTTCAGCCTCACCTCTCTCAAACACCTCATCCTTGACGGCAGCAATTTCTGCGGCTCCCACCTTCCAGCGTCTGGTTTTGAGAAGCTGACACGTCTTGAGGACCTTAGCTTTGGGGCTTGCAACCTCACTGGCGCAATCCCTCCCTCCTTTTCAGGTCTTCATTCCCTAAAGACCATTAACCTCGGGTCAAATGATTTCAACGGTGAGTAAGATATCCCTGATTGGACTTGTTTTTTTCTGTCCTATACATCTTACAGCCCTAATACCATTATCATGTAACCTCAACCATGGACTTCGTTTTTTCTGTCCTATACATCTTACAGCCCTAATACCATTATCATGTAACCTCAATCTTTAGTTACCTTACCAAGCTCATCTTTTACTGTTAGTGTATGGGAGCCATTTCTGTTGAGTCAACCTAAGCGTCACAATAGTCCACTCAATACCGTTCGATCTCTAAAACTGCTCCGTACATTTCAGCTCTGTCACTGATGTATACAACTATCTAGTATTTATTAAGTAAACAGAGGAACCTGCCTCCACTCCAAATTGCAAGTCCTTTTGTCGTTTCTAGATTCATAGTTGCACCTAGAAAGTGAAAACGACCTACCATTTAGAACGGAAGGAGTAGGTTCTACTATCTACTTACAAAATAGTACACTTCCAGGGAAATAGCCGTGTCGCGCTAGCGGCACACGCATCGCTCTGGCCAGCCGCCCCCCTCCTGCCAGCGGCCACCTTGGCCCCACCATCCCTCTCGCTCGTTTGCTGCCACGCTCCTCGCCCCCTCAGCGCGGGGTGAAAGCTTCGCCTGCCTCTGCCTTGGATCCTCGCCCGTCAGTAATGCCGCCGACGGGTGGGCTCCTGCAAGGAAATTTTTATCGGCCGAAAGTCATGGATTTTTCCGGAATATCGTCCCTATCGGCGGGGCCTGATAAAAATAGGTATCGGCCAAATTTTCCGGCTTTTTCCTCTTCCTGCGCAGATGGGCCCAAACTTCCCGCGCGACAGTCCAACGGCGTCTCCAAGCCCACGAAATCCCCCCAAACCCTAGAAATCCAATCCTAATCCCATTTGTTCCCCCACGCAGGCATAGCCGCACAGCGGCGCTCTTGGCGCCGCCGCCGCCATAGCCTGGACCCACGAGGCCACGAATCCACCCCGCGGTGCCGCACGGAGTCGATGAACGGCGGGTACGCGTGCCGGCGTGCGGCAGCGCCACCGCCGCGAACTGCTCCTCGAGCGCCCGTCGCGTCAGGGGACCTGCTGGTGAGCTTCACATCTTCAGCAGTTCAGCACTCCAGACTCCCGGTGGGAGAAGAGGAGTCCGCCCGTGCACCGCACGGCCTTGGGTGCCCACTGCACACCGCCGTCGAGGCCGTCGCCCCGGCTGCTGCGGCGGAGCCGGCTGAGTCGGGGTCCGCGCGAGGAGCGGTGGCGCCTTTCTGCCCGGTCTCGCACCTCCCCGACGCCGCCGGGGTGGCGTCCAGAGTCCAGAGTTTGGTGTGTTTTGTCTTTTCTACTCAAGGATTTAACTTTCTTTCCAGCAATAGATGGTAGATGGTAGAGAAGTGCAGTGGTGCTTTGCTAGCTGAATAATTAGTGCGGAATCATTCTAGGATGTTGTTTGAGTACAAAATAATTTCTTTTATTTGTTCAACTTGGTGGATTAGAGAATAGTACGCTTAACTGGAAGCGTGTATCAACCTTATATAGGTATGCTACCATGCTTCAAATCTACAGATATGCCTAGAATTGTTTTGTCCTCTGTTATACCTGTAATGAGCAGAATATGGGGTCTGAAACCTTATCTAAATGTTGGCTGGCCCAGTAAAAACTAACCAGCAGGACAGTGGAAAAACAAAAACAATGGTATTACCTACATGAGCTTGTACACTTTAAATTTCTTGGATACGATCTTTCAATGTCACCTGATAACATAGATGATATCAATGCCACACAAAGGGTAGCTGTTACCTAGTAGCCTGTTTGATTGCCAAGCAACATGTTTTTCGTGCACGGTCAGAAACCATTTTCTAATAAGCGGTAATAGGTTTCAACCAGCTGATGTTATTTCCTAAATTTGTGTATTTCTGTAGCACTGGAAGTTGCCTCAACTGGTGAGGGGCCAAGTTCAGGTGAATAAGGTGCTTATGTGCAGGTTTCTCAGTCAAGGGGAAACTTAGTCACTTCTCGGTGGGTTCTTGGTTTTAACTCAAGGGCTCTATGTTTTGTCTAAAGGATTCTATCTTGTAAATTTGTTAGTTTGATCACTGCTTTGTGTGTAAACTGGTAAGTCTGTGTGCCTATGTATGCTCAAGAAAACAAGCATTTGAAGTTAATGTTCTGCACTTCCATATGTGCTGTGTAACTTTTGCTTAATGTTAGTTTGATTCCATATTATTAAAATATGAATAGCCTAGAATTTGTATAGTCTAGAATGAAGAGTCTTAGTAGTTGAAGAGTCATGTAGCTCCTTTATAAACTCTTGATCAATCAATGGAAGAGCAGGGATTATTCCTCTCACACATATCTTATGGCCTGAAACATGAGAACTGAGGAAGAAAGGAAATAATAATTCCTGACATCCAGTTTGTGTCATTTTCAATATTAGGAGGTGTTCAAAGCTCTGAAGCATTCAATTAAATTTTCGTAAGCATCAGTCATCAAAACGTTCAGGCCTATATGAAGCAATAGATGGTAGATGGTAGAGAAGTGCAGTGGTGCTTTGCTAGCTGAATAATTAGTGCTGAATCATTCTAGGATGTTGTTTGAGTACAAAATAATTTCTTTTATTTGTTCAACTTGGTGGATTAGAGAATAGTACGCTTAACTGGAAGCGTGTATCAATCTGCAATTTTGTACAGAATAATTACTCTTGTATAAAATGAAATTTATTTTAGGAATTTTGATACAGCATGTTTCAATCCTAATTGGCAGACAAATTCTGGGAGAGATGGAATGCCATAGCAGTGGCAAGGGGAAAGTACCTAGCAGCAGCGGCGAGCCATCCAGTGTGGCTGACACATGTGGTTACTACTGGAGGTCTGTTTGTGTAGCAAAATACCCTTTTTTTTGTTTCATGTTTCATCCATGAATTGTTCTGTTCTAACGATGGATCACACTGTTTTTTAGGGAGGCGGATAAAATTGAAAGGACCAATTGAAGATACATGGAGCCATGGGACACAGTCAGGTACAAATGGCTGTAAGTGTGGCTACTGTTCTGCAGGCCAGAAAAGTGGAGGGAAGACCCGCTTAACAGAGCATTTGTGTGCAATATCTGGTAATGTGAAGTGCCACTAGTACTGGGCTTTCATAAGGGAAGTGCCACTAGTACTGGGCTTTCAAATCTAGGCAAAGAAAGTAGTAGTGGGAGTAAGTTCGCTACCTTAGGCAAGGCAATTAGCAGTGGCAGTGGGGCTGCTGCCCCCACTAGACAAAGTTCGCTTGACAGTTTCTACCAGAACCCCAGTTCTTCATTGAAAGTTTACACATGGACGATGAAGAGATAGCTGCATTTAAGCAGAAGATGCAATTGGGCAAGAAAAAGAAAAGGAAGATGCAATTGGATGAAGATGATGAATGTATTGCAGATGACTATGACACTTCTTCAGAAGAACATGGTAGCCCAGTGTATGCCGAGTCAGGGGACAGCAGTTCGAACGATGAAGATGGTGATGAGTTTAAATCAGTTTCAGCAATTTGGATTTGTTGTCAATAGACTGTAGTTATTATTTTAAATGTTGGTCTGTCTTTTTTTTGTGCAAAGGTGATAATGAGGTTGGTGATGGAAGCGGTGGTACTACAGCTGGTACAGATGTACCAGGTGGTTCAGGTGACTAAAATCAACTCACATGTGACATAAAAATGCATACATGTGGTGATAGTTGATTTTGTATCCTACAATTATGCTCTTGAGTTATTTATATTTTACATTGTAGGTGTTAATCATGGGGAACCAACCCCTCTATGGCCAAGATCAACTAGGAAAAGAAAGCCGATTGTCAAGAGCATCTACGGCCTATATATAAAAGGTCAGATGGCCCTTTTATATGCTTACATCAGCATTGTCATTGTGATTTTATTTCATTGAGTTTGAAAATTGTCAATGTCAATATTTTTTAAGGTGTAAGCTCAATATCAAAGGAAAAGATCTGGATGGTGCATGGCACACTTCAGTGGATGTGCTGTTAGCTTTTAGTGCACTCCTATATTTTGTAATGAATTTGAGACTACTTACCTATCTAATGGACTGTAATATGATCTAATGGACTGTAATATGTGCTATTGAGTGTAGTGGACCTTATTATATATGCTATAGAATGGACTGTAATATGTGGGACTTAGCAACGTTCGGCGTAGAACCTATCTAATACACTCATAATGTTTTATTCTTGTTTTTATCTGTGAACAAGTGATGTTTAATAGCTTAGGAATAGTTTTAAGTCGAATTCTACAATTTTTTTTGAAAAAATTTGAATTTTTTGAATTTGGTCCGATATTTCCGATATATCATGCTTATCCTAATTATCTATGACCTCCGATAAATTTTAATTTCTGGAAAAAAAAACCTTGGGCTCATGGTTCTTGGTTGGGCTGCTGCTGCTAGCCCCTGCTAGTGACTCCCTCGACTCCGGCGACACCCCCGACTCTGCAATGGATCTTCTTGGCCTTAGCTCTCGGCCTGGAATCTGGGTCCAGTCGGTGATCAGGAACAAGTTTGGCCGCTCTGTCTCGCCCTCTGCTGGTGATCGAGCTTTCTTCCTGGTCGCCTCCTTCGGTCGCTGTAGGTTCAGACTTTCGCCAGCTGCTGTGGGTGCTGTTCTCCATTAGCGGAGCCAAGATGAGCACCTCGGGGGGGGGGGGGGGGGGGGGGCTAATCAATAGAGATTTAGAACAAATGTCGAAGATTAACGGTGAAATCATGTTTTTGCTATAGTAAATATAAAGGAAAATCACTCTCACGGGGGGGGGGGCGGGGGGGGGGGGGGGGGGGGCGGCTGCCCCCCTAGCCCCCCGTGGATCCGCCACTGCTGTTCTCCAAGCCACGCTTGGGGGATCCGTGGCAGATTTCGATGTTCTTGCTCTTGCTGACAGAGTCTTTCGTTTTTCGGTTTCTTCGAGTCTTGTGGGGTTTCACATTCTTAAGCTTCGTTCTTTCGAGGTTTCTTCGTTTAAAATTTTCTTTCACCTTTGGGGTAATGGTGGTCCGAATTGGTTTCAAGAATGGAAAAGCTTCTGCGTGGAAGAAGCGGCTAAGTGGACTACAGTTGGAAGTAGCAGCGCTGATCGCCGTCCCAATGTCTCTTTTGCTGATGTTGTAAGATCACCTCCGCTTACTGGAGCTAACAAAGTTCCGAGCGCAGTTCATCAGCCAAGAACAAGTGTTTTGAAGCGTTTGGATTTTCAGAATGCCTCAAACCTGACCATGGGCAATAGGGGGTCGTCGATTGGTCAGGATGGTCATGCAGGTCCCACCGCCACCCGCCCGAATTTGAATTTAAACTCTGTCCCAGAGATGAGTCAAAGCTTTTCTGCAAGAGATCTTACAAGAGCTCTAAAGCCTGGGATTTGCTCGCGCTGCCTGGAAGGGGGACATGTTAGAGAAGCGTGCAAATCCGCTATCAAAGGCTTTGCATGCATGCGCAGGGGACATATTGCCCTCTTTTGTCAGAATGGGAGTAATTGGACAGGTCAACAGAGTGATTTAGGGGGTAAAGCTCGCGAAGTTACTGCGGTGAGTAATGGAAAGAAGATTGGGCCTTGCGCTGGGGAAACGGAACTGGCCACTAGGCTGCTTCGGCAGAGCCCACCTATCTTCGAGTCGTTCTCGGCTTGGGCGAGGACCAGAGCGTCCACCTCGCAAGCCACGCCACCGTTGGCTCCAGTAACAATTTCTTGGCCAACTACTCTTTTCACCATGGCAAGTGGGTCTAAAAGGATTGATCCCGGCTTGTCAGAGACTGATCTCTGCCTTGGCAAGGTGCAACTGGACCGTGCTGGCCCTCTGTCTTCCACAGTTAATGCCACCCCCCGTTGGTTAACACTGTCGCTCCCCCAACTCAAGAAAACCCCACCAAGATGGAGATAATCAAGCGCCATTGCCGCCCAACCAAGCTCCAGCTGCTGCACAAGCTTGCACTGCCATGGCATACCAGCACGCCGACCCCTCACCTTTCAAGCCAAGGGGGATGCACATTGAGAACATCCCCAATCGGCCCATGATGGTCCGAGCGGTGGCTCCGAGAAGACCGAGGCCAAGAAACGAGGACTTGGCAATCGTCACGATTTCTCCTCTGCCGGGTAATGTGCTTCATTTCCCCATCGTTGAAGAAGTTGTCAGAGAGGTCATGGCTCATAGGAGAACTCAGATTAAGGATGTGCAGCCCACTCACCTAGGTTAAGCTTTTGTAAGGTCCGAGTATGATCATGACAGAGTTAGGTTCGTTCTTGAGAGCCCGCACCCTTATGGGGACGTCAACTTCTCTTTTGTTAGGCATAACCAGGGTAGGAATTGGAGAAGGCTCATTTTCAATCAAGACTGCTTGCTTATTCTAATGGGCCTCACTGAGGATTATTGGGAGCTAGAATTCATTGATACGATCTTGGGCCCCTTTGCTAGAACTGTTAGCTGGGATAATGATATGGATCATCTAGCAAGACTGATTGTTCGAGCTTAGGTGGTTGACCTTGAATCAATCCCCCACTTTTCTGTGTTTTCTGATTCACCAAACTATGATGGGCAGTCCTAGACAGTACAAATTCAAATCTTGCAGCATGAAAACTTGATAGTTGGGCCACCTGAAGAAGAGGTTGTTCTTCCAATGCCTGATGATCATGGACCCCCCTTTTGATTTCTTTGGTTTGGGATAGCAGGTTCTGGCGCCAATCACTGCTCATGCTGACTAGCAGGCACTAGAAGTCCAGGGGGCAGGTTGGAGCAGGAGACATTCAGGAGAATCAGGGTGGGCAGGAGGATTGGCCAGAAATAGCCAGAAGAATTGCCTGCACAGTAGCAGAATGGTGAGCAGCTTTTACAACTCAACCTTTGACCTCTGATACAGCAGCCCGTTGTGATCCAGCAAGATCTGAATGAGGTCCCCATGGTGGAGGACCCACAGGAGATTATTATACATCCTGCGCAGGAAAATGACCTGATTGATGAGCAACAGTTGGTGCCACAACCAGTAGAAGCGCAACAGCAACTGCAAGAGCAGCAACCCTAGCCTGAACCTCAGATGAATGTTGAGTTACCTGTACTGCAGGCACCCATGGAAAACTCATTTTGAAATTTAGGAAGAAGACCTAATGGACATGGAAGAAATCAATAAGTTGAATGATGCACAAGATCAGAATGCTGCCGAGGATGCTGTCCAGGTTCAGCCTGAGGAAATTAAACTGGCCAATGCAGTCCAAGGCCAGGATGATATCCAGACTCAGCCTGCTGGGGTGGATGGCCCAGTTTTTCAGAACAATATTCAGTTGGGAATGGTTAGAACTTTTTTCACCTCTGTACCTGATTTGGTGCCAAAGCTAGGGGAGGGTGCCAGTTCAAAGAGCAAAACAGTCATCAACAAGGTTGGATTGATATGCCACCTGACATAGATTGGTTAGTGGTGGGGGATTACAACCTAGTCAGAAGGCCAGAAGATAGAAATAGACAGGGAGCTGACCCAAATGAAATGTTTGCGTTTAACGAAGCCATCAACAAGCTTGGATTGATAGAACTACCTTTACATGGCAGGCACTTCACCTAGACAAACAAACAGTTCCCCCACTACTAGAAAGGCTGGACTGGTTTTTCACCTCCAACTCATGGACATCTAAATATCCAAATTCCCTGGTCAAAACCCTTGTTATGGAAACATCTGACCATTGGTCCTGTGTGGTTGAGATCAGCACAACAATTCCCCAATCAAGCATTTTTAGATTTGAAAATTATTGGCTAAGTCATGAAGAGTTTCCTCAAGTGGCAGTAAATGGGTGGTCAGCTCCTGATCATGTAATTGACCCAGCCAAGAGAATAACAGCAAAGTTCAAGAACTTAAGGAAAGAGCTGAGGAGTTGGAAAGAGCAGCTACCAGGTTTGAAGAGGAGCATTGAAAATATCAAATTGGTGTTGCAACTGCTTGAGATTGTGGAACTTTACAGAGACTTATCCCTGCCTGAGTGGAACTTCAAGAATCTAATCTTTGAAAAATTAATCCTGTTACTAAAACAACAAAGAACATATTGGAAACAGAGGGGGAAAATAAGATGGGTTAAAGAAGGGGACGCAGGTACAAAATTCTTTCATGCCCATGCAACAATAAGGCATAGGAAAAATAGCATCACATGTCTGAGAAATAAAATGGGCATTGAGGTTTATAGTCATGAGGCTAAAGCTAAAATCTTGTGGACAACTTTCAAAGATAGAATGGGAAAAACTGAGTTCACCCAAATGTACTTTGACCTTGGTCAGTTATTGCAGCCTGGTGAAAACCTGGAAAGGTTGGAAATCCTTTTTGCAAAGGAAGAAATTGAAGGAGTTGTAATTAACCTACCCAATAACAAATCCCCAGGGCCTGATGGTTTTAGTAATGAATTCATAAAAGGGTGCTAGTCATTGATCTCAGATGATTTCTTCAAGTTGTGTGAAGGTTTTTACAGTGGACAAACTTGCTTGAGAAGCATCAACAATTACCAAATTGTGCAAATTCCAAAGAAAGATGGCCCTCAAGGGGTGTCTGATTACGGACCAATCTCATTGCTCAACTCTTCCATCAAGCTGTTAACCAAGATTCTAGCCAACGGATTGCAAAAACCAATCAAGAACATCATCCATCAAAACCAGTATGGCTTCATCAAATCTAGAACTATTCAAGATTGCCTGGCTTGGGCCCTAGAATACATTCACATTTGTCACAAGTCCAAAAGAGAACTCATCATTCTAAAATTGGACTTTGAAAAGGCCTTTGACAAGATAGAGCATGGGGCAGTGATAGATATCCTAAGAGCAAAGGGTTTTGGGCAAAGATGGATTAATTGAATGGAGGCTATCCTTGACTTAGGTACATCTTCAGTGCTCTTAAATGGGACCCTAGGGAAAGTGTTCCACTGTAGGAGAGGGGTTAGACAGGGTGACCCCTTATTGAAAACTCTAGTTTGGTTTTGGTGAATTGATCAAACCCTAAGTGCTAACCTAGTGTGGGGGGTACGACCCTAGATACCCATGATTGACTACATGGGCTATGCTCCCAGGGGCAGTCCAGCCCACAAGACGAAGACTCACGGTGCACGGCACTGCTTGGCGTGCACCGCAAGACATCAAGGGCGGTATCCTGAAGATATTACAAGATCTGTTAGGATACGTTCGATCCAATGATTCATGTAATATGTTATTACTTTCCGGTTATCTCCTAAATCTAACCGACTTGTAACCCTGCCCCCCCCCAGACTATATAAGGCGGGCAGGGACCCCCTCAAAACACAAGCAACATCATACAATCGCCAATACAATCCAACAGACCACAGGAGAAGGGTATTACATCGTGCTGACGGCCTGAACCTATCTAACTCTTGTGTCTCCATTATCTTCTTGTTCTCGATTACACGCATCTCTGTTGATCAATCTACCTTCGTGGGATACCCCTCGGAGGACTGCCGACGATATTCTATCAATAGTTGGCACGCCAGATAGGGGTGTGCGTGTTGTTTCCATATCGAACAAGATGGTATGTTTTGTAGGCTCTTCGTCCTTCCTCCAACCCGGCCAAATCTTTACGGTCGGATTGATCTACTGGGTCATTAATGCTGACAGAGACAGAGAGCTTGTCGAGCCGATACAGATCGATTCTGCGCCGTTCACCCCAGCACCTACGATAGCAGATCCGATGTCGGAACTGCCTTCGAGGTCGTCTTCATCAACAACTCGCCGCCGGCTCCCCCGCTACCCGAGGAAGTAGATCGACAACGATGATCTGATCGCATCCATCGATTAGGTTGGCTAGAAGCTCACCGATTGCCTCTCCATCATAGAATCGGCTCTAACCACTCTAGTTCGGCGCCGACCACCTTCCGATTCAGATCCATCGGAGGCAGATCAGGAAACTTTAGGGGTTACGGTCCTACCCTTTGGGCTCACCAGCATCACCGCCACCTATCAAGATGTCCTAAGGGGCAAATTTTGTTGACCAGGTGGGAGACGTCTATCCTCTCGCCGATCTGATCGCCGACCAGCTCTTGCTGACTATCAACATGCTGCAGATCGGCCGGCACCCCGAAACATCCCTCCAAACCATCCTGGAGGAGAATCCAGACTCCCAGTCCTAGGGATCGATAGAGACTATCGCCGAAACCACCGTCGTACAACTTCCTTTCCCACCCTTCTGAGGAGGCAGAATTTTTAATGTCAGCATCGACATCCCCCCACGGGATGCAGAAACTAACAAGGACTACACTGCTCATGTCAACAGGAATGCCAACCGCGTGGAGCGCCGAGCAAATGAGGCTGCCCTTGTGCTAGTCGAGGCTGCTTGCAACGAACAGCTCGACTCGCAAGGAAGGCCACGCTGACTCCAATGCAACCTTGACGATGAGTTCGTCCATGTCGATGGCCATGACGTCTACAAGACCCCAAGTGCCAACTTAGCCGTGGCCGCTAATGAGCTCTCCCGGCTCGAGCAAACACCAGAGGTCACTAAGGTCGCCGCAATGCTCAAAGCGGCGCACTGCCAGGTCAACGAGATCCGCTAGGATCAGAGACCTTCCTACTCGATAAGCTCGGTTCGCCGATCCGCCACGCCAAGATCCAATCGCCGCCCTGGCAGAAGCCATTTCGCCAACTAGCATTGAGATGGACAACCCCTCCAGGGGGAGCTAGGGGGAACCGCATTGACTACCCTCGCTAGCACGATCAAGAAGTCAACCAAGACATCTGAGCGCACCTCAACAACCTCCAGGATGCACGATGTCAAATCAACGGGCATCGTTTCTCCTGCCATAAAGAGGAAGTACACCGGCGTCAAGAATATGAGAAAGAGTTCGGTAATCCGAACATAGTCCTCCAGCCACCCAACGCCGGCAACGCCACAGATCATGATGGTGACGATCCTGAAAGGCCCCAAGCATTCACTAGGGCACTCCGAACACTCCTATGGCACCGTGGTTTCAAGATCATCGGGGTCGAGCCCTACGAGGGATGGATGAACCCCACACAGTGGCTACAAGCTGATGCCACCGCCGTGCACGCCACCGGGGGAGATACAAGCATCATGGCAAACTATCTTCCCGTCATGCTCATGCCAACCGCAATGAATTGGCTCACGAGCCTTGCCCCGGATTCCATTGGATCCAGGGAACAACTGAAGATGGTCTTCACCGACAACTACATGGCTACGTGTACTCGGCCGGGCACCAAGCATGATCTGAACCACAT
This sequence comes from Miscanthus floridulus, assembly GCF_019320115.1. NCBI lineage: Eukaryota > Viridiplantae > Streptophyta > Magnoliopsida > Poales > Poaceae > Miscanthus > Miscanthus floridulus. The sequence goes on along the minus strand of NC_089589.1, from coordinate 53,954,684 downwards.
CTACCAAAAGCCATCCGAGCTCCTTCGTAGCTACATCAGGCATTTTTCCGAGATGAGGAATTCTATTCCCAACATCATAGAAGTGGAAGTCATCACCGCCTTCGTCCGAGGACTCCATCACCATGACCTTCGCTCCAAGTTCAATCGCAAGCCGCCAAAGGAGATTGGCAAGATGATCACGACCACCGATCAGTACGCTGATGCCAAAGAAGCCGAAGTATGCTTCAATGAGGATGCGGGCACTCACTGCCCAACTCACCGCAACAATGAGTGCCTCGACGACCGACGTCACAGTGACCGCCGCTACGACAACCGTGACCATCGTTAGGACAGTGGCCGTGATCGACCGGAAGGGTCCAAATCTAGTTAATATCGCCGCCAACGACCAGACCACATCATCGCCGCCGTTGACGAACCTCGCACCAAGTGCAACTACGATGAGCAGTATAAGAAGATCCTCGAAGCCCCATGCCCTCTCCACAAGAACAGCAAGCACAAGATGAAGGACTGTCTCGGCTTGGCTAAGGAGTTCTAGGCGACGACGATGACGGAGCCAGAGGTCGCCGACCACCTAGGGACAACAATAACGCCTTCTAGGATCATGTCAAAGTGGTCGGCACTGCCTTCTGGGGCCTCGCCACTGCCGAAAGCAGAAGAGATCGAAAACTCACCTCCCATCGGGTGCTCACCGTCAGCACAGAAGACGCCATCGCCAACCCTAGCTACCGCCCCTAGTCTGATGTCCCCATCACCTTTAGTAGGGCTGATCAGTGGGTAGACATCCCTTACATAGGGCGTTTCCCCCTCATAGGGTGCATGGTTGCTCTCAGCCGCTTTATATCGTGCCTCGGCGAAAAGGGACTACCGTTCTTCAAACTACTCAAGGCCTCTGAGCGCTTCTCCTGGTTGGAGGATGATGATACAACTTTCGTGCAGCTCAAGTTGTTTCTCACAGCCTTCGATCATGATGGCGCCTCAACCAGACGAAACCCTACTGATCTACATCGCCGCCACTTCTTGCATCGTTAGCACAACTATCATCGTTGAGCATGAGGAAGCTAGACACGCCTATAAGGTACAATGTCCGATCTACTTCATCAGTGAGGTTCTTAATAGTCTAAAACTCGTTACCCTCAGGTTTAAAAGTTGTTATATGTCATACTGGTCACGTCACGCAAGCTCCGCCATTACTTCAAATACTACAAGATAACCGTGGTCACCGAGTTCCCTCTAGGGGACAACCTCCACAACAAAGAGGCCAATGGCCGCATCATCAAGTGGGCTATTGAGCTCGGCACTTACTCCATCGAATTCAAAAACAGACCTACCATCAAGTCTCAGACGCTCACTGACTTCGTTGCTGAGTGGACCAAGATCCAAGAGCCCATCCCCGCTACTTTCCCTGAGCATTGGGTGATGTACTTTGATGGCGCCCTCAACATCAACAGTGCTGGTGCTGGCATTTTATTCATTACTCTGACCAAGGACAAGCTCCGATACGTCCTCCAAATTCATTTTCTAGCCTCCAACAACACCGTGGAGTATGAAGCATGTCTCCACGGACTCCGCATAGCCGTCATGCTCGGTGTCAAATGCCTTGTGGTATATGGAGACTCTGCGCTAGTCATCAACTAGGTCAACAAAGATTGGTCCTGTTCCAATGAGAAGATGGACGCGTACTGGGCCAAGATCAGGAAGCTCGAAGGGAAGTTCTACGGTATTGAGTACCACCACGTGGTACGAGATCAAAATTAGCTCACCAACCAACTATCCAAGATAGGATCTTCTTGCGTTGTGATTCCACTTGGGGTTTTCGTTCAAGACCTCTTTGCGCCCTCTATTAAGGAAGAGAAGGAAGTTCAAGCAATCCCCCCACCAAGCAGCTAGTACTTGTAGTACCTTCACTTGCCGCCGATTATAGGGAAAGTTCATCAAGTACCTCACTAGTGCTGATGTACCGCTGACAAGATCAAAACTGAACACCTAATTCATCGCAACGAGCATTACGTGCTGGTTGACGAAAATTTGATGAGGAAAAGTGCCAAGGAAGGGATACTGTAGAAATGCATCACCCAAGAAGAGGGAGTGAAACTACTTCTCGAAATTCACTCTGGTTCCTATGGCAATCACATGGCCTCATGAAATCTGGTCGGCATAGCTTTCCGAGCTAGTTTTTACTGGCCCATGCCATCACCGACGCAAAAGACCTCGTCCAACGTTGCGAGGGATGTCAATTTTTTGCTAAGCAAATACACGTGCCGGTGTAGGAGTTGCAGACTATCCCAGCTTTTTGGCCTTTTGCATGCTGGGGACTGGACATGATTGGGCCTTTCAAGCCTGTGCCAGGCAGTTTTCAGTATGTATACATCGCCGTCAAGCCGCTTGTAGGAGTTGCAGACTATCCCAGCTTTTTGGACATGATCGAATACAAGCCGCTTGTTTTGGCTACTGCAAACAAGGCAGTTGAGCTCTTCGAAGATATCATCCACACATTCGGTCTCTCGAACAATATTATCACCAACCTCGAAACTACATTCACTGGTCACCATTTTTGGGACTTCTGTGAAGACCGATGCATCTCTGTCAAATACGTCTATATTGCCCATCCCAGAGCCAACGACCAGGTCGAGCGGGTGAACGGCATGATCCTTGATGCCCTCAAAAGGAGGCTATACCAGAAAGAGGAAAAGCATCCGGCAGATGTCTCAAAGAGCTTCCAGCTGTGGTCTGGGGACTACGAACTCAAGCTAGTCACAACACCGGTGTATCTCCATATTTTTTGGTTTATGGCTCAGAGGTCGTACTCCCCGTGGACATTGCTTTCCGAGCACCCAGAGTGGAGCATTATAATGAGGAGCAAGCTATAGCTATTCAGACAGAGGACATCGATAGGGCCGAAGAAGAATGCCTGATCACCAGCATCTGCGTAGCCAAATACATAGAAGGCTTGCGAAGATACTACAATCACAACATCAAAGGTCATTCATTTGCGGTCGACGACCTCGTTCTCGGCAGAAAGTAGAAAACCGAAGGGATGCACAAGCTCTCCTCCCCCTAGGAAGGGCCTTACATGGTCAAAGAGGTTACCCGACTAGGGTCTTACCTGCTATGTGACATGGAAGGAGTCGATATCCCCAATTTGTGGCACATCAAGCTCCTTGTACATTTCTATCCTTGAAATCCTCCAGATACGTACTCTCCACTCCATGATGAATGAAGTTTTTATCGCCATAATTTGTCTCCATTATTTCTCCACTCCAGCTTAATCTCCATTTGCGGTCGCCAGCTCTAAGCTATGCCTTATTAAACTCCGGCAATTTTACCTGATCTCCGTATATGCTTCACCATGTTTCTCCATACTAAAATATCTCTAAGATATTTCATCAACTACCAAGCAGCACACGCTCCGCTCTGTGTTCTTTGGAGAAAACCCAGTCTTCGATCTCTCCCTACACATGCTACGGTCTCCGCGCTCTGTGTTATGGGTGGTCGGCTATGGTTCCTTGGTCACGTCTGTTCCTCCTATACGTGCACGAGCTCCGCGCTCGACGTTATGGAATACGAGCTAGCTAAGGCCAAGGGCTCAGTAACGAGCTAACTACTCGGACCCTACTTATACCAAGTATAATTGCGTTAGGGTTAACAACAATTTTTTTTCACTGAAGGTGCTGACAAACTGCATAAACATGCACATGTCACTTTACAACATTTATACACATACATAAATGCTTGTTTACGCCCTCGCGTGTTTAATGCTCCTCTATAGCTATTACATGCAGGTTACTCTCCAAGTAGGTTATTGCACTTGGCCCTCACCATCCGCCTCACCAAACATATCAACATCGTCGGCCAACCCCTTTGCCGTGTCCTCCACCTCATCTTCCAGCTGCTGCTACATCGTTGCACCCATCCCTCTAGCGAATCTTGCCCCTATCGCTCGAAGATCGATGGCAGGGTAATGAGACCAGACCACTGCTAGGGCATGGGTCGCGGTAGTGGCATCTTGGTTGAAGCTCTTGAAGTTCTCCCACGCCGCTTTGCACCTATTGATGATGGTGTCTAGCTGTGGTGGCCTATCATCGGGCTGAGGGGCCACCTCCATGTCGATGCAGTCAAGCACAGGCTTGACTTTGACCACCATGACATCAAGTTTTCTCCTCTGGGTTTGTGCCTCCTACTCTTGCACGCCGAGCTATGCCGTAGCTATGGCCGAACCTCCTAAGAAATCGGGCCCACGTGCACCTATCATTGTCTTAACAGACCTCGGATAGCGTTCACGAGTTCCCAATAACTCAACAGGTCTGTCGGGTGTCCTCGCAAAACCCGAATCATCCACGATTATCTTTTCAAACAGGATCCCAATCATAGATATTGCAGATTACAATAGTTTATTCAAATATATACATTAGAGTAAAGATAGCGGAAGTCTTAAGGTAACATAGTTTACAAACATGTTGTTTTCAAATTTACAATACCATAAGTATCATACAACCATAGTAGCAGGATAATATTACATTAACTTTATTTATCATACAAACTAGTGCCTTGTCCAAAGGCCATTCATCACTCCTCATCGTCATTGACTTCAAACACAGACATGCAGCAGGGACCAAAACAAGCCTACGCATGCGACTCACCTGCAACAAGGGTTAACAAACCCTGAGTACAAAAGTACTCAATAAGACTAACCCGACGTAAAGGGGTGTAAGACTTTTAGAGATGCAGGGGTTGGGGCAAGGTAAGGATGTAGCAAGATTCAAAGTTCTTTGCCAAAAGCTTACTATTCTTATCTTATTTTCAAGTTTTACCCCTAAGTCCTTTTAGTTCATTATCTCAACTAAATGTACATTTCCCATATTCCAATCCTTCTCATTCCATTCTTTTTCTCATGTTTTAGTAATTCACCAATCCTGCATTGCTTCTGTAATGAATCGAGTCTCCATATCCGTGGAGCACCGGCAATTCGAATTGTTTCAAGTCCCAGCTGGGGATTCCTTATCACACGACATATGTAGAACTTAATCTTGCATATATCAACCTCGCTACCAAATCCTCCTATACTAAGCTGTCTCCACGCCACCTGAGAGTACAGCACACCTCAAATCCGGCCACATTCCAGCCACGAGGGTACACGCTACTCCCACCATCTCTCCACTCCCAGTGCATGGGCATTCGTCTTAGTATCAGATTAGCCAAAGTAGGCTTACCGAAGTATGTGACCAGTACTACAAAGTGTCTCATTTAGAAGATCCACAATGAGTGGCCATTAAGCGACATAGTCGACAACATTACCCAACATTCAAGATAAGTTACCCGACTAGTCTCTAGTTCATTCTATCTTCTTTCTTTCTTTGGCCAGTATGCCATCTTTGATTGTATCGAAACTTTTACTTTAAAAACCTACCATAAAGCATACTAAGCATTCTATGCCTTTGTAAATGAAATCATCTTCAAGGATGGTAAATAATTAACAAGGTAGGCAATGCATCAAGTAGGTAACATTTGAATAAATCAACTTAATGCAATAAGTAACATAGGTGATAAACTTTTCAAAGTAAACAAGGTAATGGTTGAATGCATAAACCGGGGCTTGCCTTCGTTGACGATCTCAGGTTCTAGATCAGTACCACAATTATCAAATCCCGTGACAACCGGGGATTCTTGCAGAACTTGCTCAACTAGAATTGTTTCACTCTCAGAGTCTACACGAAATGATAACATATGCTTTAACATGATGATAATGTAAACATGATGCCGTCATGGTACATGAAATATAACAACACTTCGAATACAACTGTTCTTCTCGGTACAGTTGCAAGCCAACAAAACCAACATGTAAATCTACCACCAAGGATCACACATGTGACTTGACCAAACTAATCTTGAAACCTTACTAGTCACAAAACATGATCAAAACAAGATCAAACACTAATCAAACACTTAGGGTTTGCTTTGTTTATTTTTGAATTAATTTGGAAATAAGCCCAAAAATAAACTTATTCCAAATGACCTCAAAATTTTATGTAAGCTTCCTCATGACAAATTAGTGTACTAAAACAAATTTCATAATTTTTGGAATTATACAGTGGCCAACAAAAATCATGGAAATTGCATTTATCAATTAATGGACTGAATATTTGAACATTAAAAATTTATTCAAATTTGAAGTTTCAAATTTTGGAACCATACTAGAACATGTACAGAAGCTACACAAAATTTTTCAGAAGTTTTGGAGCTATGATTATTTTCCTACAAATTTCCAAAGATTCAGCACTATTCAAAATCAGAAAATTCCAAAATACACTATTCTCTCTCTCTCTCTCCCTGACAGCCAGCCCCCACATGTCATCCCCAACCTCAGGCATTGACCGTGGCATCGACGGCGCTGACCGGCGCTAACTCGCCGACGGTGAGCCCAACAGCGACGGCCAAGGTACTAACATGTTCACAAGAGCTAGGCGTATCGATTAGTGATACTTTGGAGGTTGATTATGACATGGAACAAGGCTGACACCGGCCATGGCAGACACGGTGGCACGGCAGCGTTACGCCGGCGAAACAAGGCCGGTAATAGTGAAATAGAGAGTTCAGGAAGCATCAGTGGCTCACCCCGATCGTGTTGAAGCAACAAGCGAGATCGGAGAAGCTATGGTGACGTGTTTCGACGGTGACCGGGATCACGGCGGAGCAGATCTCATCGACGACAGCGTTCCGGCGACTGCAGTGGGCAAAATGAGCAGGCAAGAGTGGAATAAGCACTACAGCATCGAGATGAAGCCAGAGAGTCAACAAGCAAGGGCAACGGCTCACCAGATGATGCTGCCCACGGTGAATCGGAGTTTCCGTTGAGGTCACCGGCCGCGAGGAAGATGAACGTGGACAGCGAACTCTCGCCGAAATCAGGCGGTAGCAACAGCTCGATCGGATGCGCAAGGAGCAGGAAGAACTAGAACACGGCTTTTCCAAGGCTAACTTGTGCTGAGAAGATGAGAGAAGCTTGCTGGAGTTAAGACGGCGGCGTCAGGAAAACAGAGGGAAGGAAAGAAAAGCCAACGACGTCGTCCGGGTCTTATAGCTCGGCCAGGAGCGCATGGACTCGACACGCAGCGTGCTCCCTACGCCAGCGCAAAGCCAAGGGCGGTCGCAGGTGCGCCTAGAAGACCAGAGAAAGGACGCCGGTGGTGGGGCAGTGACGCCCTGTTACCAACTTGATTTTTTGAAGAATTTACAGATTTGCCACTGCGTCTATTTTTCAAATTACTCACAAATTTTCTAAAGAAGTTGAAAATCTCCATAAATGAAAGTTGCTCAACTTTTCAAACTCTACTACTTTGCTTCAAGGAATATTTTCAAATTCTGCCTCCATTTTGAAATTTGAATTTGGGGTGTATTTGAGCATTTGAATCATTTCAAAATTACTCCAAATTTTATGTGTAAACTTGAAAAACTTTGAATACCAAAGTTGATCCTTATAAAATAATCTTCAACTTTGATTTTTGCCTCAACCCCAAATTCCAAATGGATTTTGAATTAGACAAAAGGGGCAAAAATGACCTTTATGATTTGAATTTGAATTCAAATTTGATTTGTTTACCTTTTTACTTTAACTTTGATTTTTGACCAGTAGCATGGCCGATTAGGGTTATTTGAGTCAAATGACACATGGTCTCACACAATCACATGAAATTTGACCCTTGTGGTCATGATCTTTATTTAGGGTTTTGAATCATATCACATAAAATAACAACATTATGAAATAAAACTTATTTAGTGAATGCATTCAAAATTTTCTACTTTATGAATGCTTTGCAATGCATATGATGACATGTCAAATTTTAGTGCTAGGTCAAAACACCAGAGGTGTTACAACCTTTCCCCCTTAAAGAAATCTCATCCCGAGATTTAAAACCTAAGGCTAAGTAATGGAAAAGGAAATGTGTCAAGCTAACACATCATAACTTTATTCAAAAGGCTAGTGAGGGGGTTTTCCATTCTGTTGACAAATGAGACAAGTTACAATATAGATAAGGTATTGCAACTAGATAGAAGCGAAGAAGTCAGGAAAGTTTTCTTCTAAGTAATCCTCGGACTCCCAAGTAGCTTTATCTTCAGTGTGTTGATTCCATTGTACCTTGTAGAACTTGATTGTACGTCTTCTAGTGACTCGATCTTTCTGATCTAAGACTCTAATAGGGTACTCGGCATAAGTCAAATCAGGTTCTAGTTCTACATCACCAAAGTCGACCACTTGGTCAGGTATTGAAGACACTTCTTTAACTGAGATACATGAAAGATATCATGCACCGCTGACATGTGATCTGGTAGCTTGACGCGATAGGCGACCGGTCCACATCGTTGTTGGATTTGAAAAGGACTAACATGATGGGGCGCCAACTTTCCCTGAATCCCAAAACGATGGACTCCTTTCATCGGTGATACCTTGAGGTAGACATAATCTCCCACTTTGAATTCTAGCGGTCGTCTCCTCTTATCAGCATAGCTTTTCTGTCGGGATTGAGCTACCTTCATATTGGCTTGTATGAGTTTAACTTTCTCTTCAGCTTCCTTGACCACATCCGGTCCAAAGAACCAACGTTCTCCAGCTTCTGACCAATTTAAAGGTGTCTGGCATCTACGGCCATACAATGCTTCGAATGGTGCCATTTTAATGCTCTCTTGATGGCTATTGTTATATGAGAATTCAGCTAAAGGAAGGCATTCATCCCATTTAGCACCATAGGAAAGGACACATGCTCTTAGCATATCTTCAAGAATTTGATTTACCCTCTCATTCTGTCCATCTATTTGCGGATGATAAGCAGAACTACGGATAAGTTTAGTTCCCAAAGACTCATGTAGACTTTTCCAAAACTTGGATATGAACAATGACCCTATGTCAGAGACAATGGTCTTGGGTGCTCCATGTAAACTGAAGATTCTATCAAGATAAAGCTTTGCATACTGTTCCGCTCGATATTTATCTCTGACTGGTAGGAAATGAGCTATCTTGGTTAGGCGATCAACAATAACCCATATTGAATTGTAGCCTGCAGATGTCCTAGGCAATCCCACGATGAAGTCCATACAAATATCTTCCCACTTCCAGGATGGAACTAGCAATGAATGTAATGGACCTACAGTCTTCATATGAACCGCTTTGACTCTCTGACAAATATCACACTTGGCCACATATTGAGCTATTTCTATTTTCATTTTGGTCCACTAATATCTCTTTCTCAGATCATGATACATTTTATTGCTACCCGGATGAATGGAGTATCTTGTAGAATGAGCTTCATCAAGAATCTACTTTCGCAGCTCCGGATTTTTGGATACTATTAATCTATCCTTGAACCATACAACATCTGATTCATCAATCTTGAAACATGTTGGCCTTCTAGATCTGACTTTATCCTTGATATGGGCTATGCCCTTACTTTTCTATTGAGCAGCAATGATCTGCTCTTTGATAGCGGACTCAATTGCAATATTGGACAGAGAACCTTGTTCTATGATTTATAAATTCAGATGCTCCATCTCTTGACACAATGCTCATTGTATAGGTTCTACAGTCAGATAATGGCAATGACTCTTGCAACTCAGAGCATCGGCAACCACATTAGCCTTGCCTGGATGATAATGCACTTCTAAGTCATAATCTTTGATAAGTTCTAACCATCTTCTTTGCCTCATTTTCAACTCTGACTGAGTGAAGATGTACTTCAAACTTTTGTGATCCGTATAGATATGACAGATATTGCCCAATAAATAATGTCACCAAATCTTGAGTGCATGAATAACAGCGGCTAATTCAAGATCATGAGTAGGATAATGTTCTTCATGCTTCTTGAGTTGTCTGGAAGCGTATGCTATGACTTTGCCTTCTTGCATCAGAACACAACCAATACCAATTCCGGATGCATCACACTAGATATCAAATGGCCTCTCAATATCCGGTTGTGATAATACTGGTGCAGTTGTCAGCAATTTCTTCAATGTCTGAAAGGCCTTCTCACATACTGTTGACCATACAAACTTAGTTTGATTTTTTAGCAGTCCAGTAATTGGCTTCGCAATTCTAGAGAAGTCAGGGATGAACCGACGATAATACCCTGCCAACCCCAGAAAACTATGAACTTGATGAACAGTGGTAGGTGCTTTCCAGTTAAGGACTTCTTCTACCTTGCTCGGATCAATAGCTATACCTTCAGCAGATAGCACATGACCCAGAAATTGTACTTCCTCCAACCAAAATGCACACTTACTGAATTTGGCATATAGCTGGTGATCTCTTAATCTTTGTAGAATAATACAGAGATGTTCCGCATGTTCCTCTTTGCTTTTAGAATAGATAAGAATGTCATCGATGAACACCACTACAAACTTATCCAGCTCGGGCATGAAAACTGAGTTCATCAGGTACATGAAATGAGCCGGGGCATTGGTCAGCCCAAAAGACATAACTAGATACTCATAAAGACCATATCGGGTAGTAAATGTTGTCTTCGGCACATCTTCTCGTCTGATCTTAATCTGGTGATAGCCCGATCTCAAGTCTATCTTTGAGAATACCTTAGCTCCCGCAAGTTGATCAGAAAGCAAATCAATTTGGGGTAAGGGGTATTTGTTCTTTATGGTGACTTCATTTAATGGCCGATAGTCAACACATAACCTTAAGGTTTGGTCCTTCTTCTTCACGAAGATAGCAGGGCATCCCCAAGGTGATGAACTGGGTTGAATGAAACCCTTGTCTAACAACTCTTGTAGTTGCATTTTTAATTCTGCTAGTTCTTTGGGTGGCATCCTATATGCTCTTCTAGACACTGGTGCTGTTCCTGGTTTTAGATCAATTCTAAACTCTACATCTCGGTCTGGTGGCAGACTAGGCAGATCATCGAGAAAGACATCCGTAAACTCACATACCACTGAAATTTTCTTGGCTTCTTCAACAATAGTTGCATAGACTATTTCCACTGTACTCTTAGGAAAGGGAAGTTGGATGAGAAGTTGGGTTTTGCTGTCAGGTGCATTTACCCTTATGGTTCTACGTAGGACATCTATGATAGCCCAGTGTTGGGTTAACTAGTTCATACCAAGGATCACATCTATATCCTGATCCTTTAATATCAGCATATTGGTAGGGAACTCATAACCTCCCAAATCAATAGGTACATGCTGAACTACCTCCCTTGTACATATTAATCCCCTGGGCAACTGTATATGATATGGTTCTTTTGTTTCCCCAATAGCTATCCCATGCTTCACAACAAATGTACGATTGATGAATGTATGGGATGCACCAGAATCAAATAAGGTAATTGCAGGATGCTTAGCAATGGGAAACATACCCATCATTACTGGTTCTCCTTCTGGAATAGATTCCACCTGAGTATAGAAGACCCTTCCAGTTTTCTTTTTAGCCTGACCCTTCTGACTGTTCTGAGCATTGCCCTTGTACTGATTCTGAGCTTGAGGAACAGGGACTTTAGGTGCATCAGGATTATTCTTCCTGGGATACGGACATTCTTAGGAAAAGTGTCCGGGTTTACCACAATTATAACATGGATAATTGTGATTCTGGGGAGTAACATTGCGGTTTGCATTATTTGTATTATTTTGCTGCTGCGGTGTCTAATGAGGATAAGGCGTATTAGTTGCAGGGCGAATAAAGATTTGCTGCCTGCCTTGGCCTTGTTGTGGGCGGAATGGTGCACGGCCATGATTCTGAGGATGGTAGACTATCTTTTGATGCTTTCCACTCAACGATCTAGAAGCAGACATTTTCTTTTTCTTCGCCTCCTTGTGTCGGCGGTAATTCTCCTCCAAAGCGAGAGCAATGTTGATTGTCTCATGATAAGTTGCATTACCACAAGTTGCCATCATGGTCTGAAGTTTAGTGTTCAGGCCTCTAATAAAATGATTCTTCTTCTTCCTGTCAGTATTCACATACTCAATAGCATACTACGATAGGTGATTGAAGCGCCCAACATAATGCATCACCAGGTGCTCCCCTTGCTTAAGAGCCAAGAATTCTTCTAACTTCATGGTCATCACATCGTCTGGAATATAGTGTGCCCTGAAGGCATCCTTGAACTCCCTCTAGGTGATTTGGTGACCAGCGGGCTGTACTACTACCAAATTTGCCCACCAGGCACCAGCAGCTCCTCAGAGTTGTTGTGCCGCAAACCTTGGTTTCTGAATCTCGATACAGTGAATCAGCTCGAACTTTTGCTCTATTGTCCTAAGCTAATCGTTAGCTTCTAAAGGCTCTTCTGCCTTAGAGAACACAAGCGGACGTGTGTCAGTGAAATCAACATATGTTGACTCATCATTTCCATTATTACGACGGCCACGATTAGGGTATGGTGCCTGTTGGTTCTGCGCCAATTGCCTTAATAACCTAGCATTCTCTACCGTTGCATTGACGAGTGCGGCTATGGCATCTACCATAGTCAAAGGCATTGGTGGAGGATTTGGGCACTCATCATTGTCATGCAAGCCACTAGCACCAGTTCGGGTGATAGGACGAGGCATCTGTTAGAGAAACACGTTTACTTACATTATTCTTTATTGAAAGCATTTAAAAGGTTTCAAGCTACAAAGGGTTACTTTTTTAAATTATATGTCTTGTATCCCCCAAGACAACCCTAGTTTACTAGGAAAGCAGTAAAGGAACTATTACTACTCCGAGCTCTTAGTCATCGCCATCCGTGCCCATACCGGACGAAACCTCATCTTCATCTGAGAAGTACACTAACTCCTCAGGATCCTCCTCCTCTTCTTCATTCTCGACTTCTCCTAGATCTACAATCATTTCTTCATCTGTAACTTCACCGTCCCCATGAGGAGGATGAAGTTGAGCATATAGCATGTGGACATTCTCATGAAGAATGGCATTGTCCATTTCTAGGTCTTCTACATAGAACTCCAACTCATGGACGTGTTCATTGGCCGCATCCTCTCATGTCCAGGCTTCATTCCGCAGCTCCATGGTCATGGTGATGCCCCTTTACATTTCCGCCAGCTCTTCTTGATCTTTGGCATGAGCTCGACGAAGAGTGTTGAGCTCCTTGGTAAGGTTCTCGATGTTGGCGGGGTTGCTTGAAGATCCTTCATCTCCTAGGGTCTTGGGACTTCCTTCACCAAGCTCATGGTTTCGTGGTGTCAACTGGTGATGAGGGACTCCATGAGGTCCGGTGGACTTGCGTGCGGTTACCTTGGTCTTTGCCATAGCCTGTAGAATTTAGGGTAGGACTATAAGAATAGCTTGAGGATACTGGAGGTTAGCAAGAATGGGATTGACATTACTTACCCAACCACTTCGTAAGGGGAATTATTATGCAAGGTGTTCAAGCATGATGCATGAATCGATCTTACGAATCTAGGTACAAAAGATTTATATAATCATAAGTACTAGATTTTTAATACATAGGACAAACCTAATCATATTATCCGCCACGAACTTTCAAATAAGATAGGATTAAGTCTAGATCAAAGGTAAGAAGAAAGAAATTTGAACTTTAAAATATCAAGTTTACTTTCTTTGATCCAAATCAATTTGAAGGTTTTCCAAAGTAACCTACAATGATCTTAGATGGGAACTGCTCTGATACCAGCTGTAGCAGAACCTCCTAAGAAATCGGGCCCACGTGCACCTATCGTTGTCTTAATAGACCTTGGATAGCATTCACGAGTTCCCAACAACTCAATAGGTCTGTTGGGTGTCCTCGGGAAACCCGAATCATCCACGATTCTCTTTTCAAACAGGATCCCAATCACAGACACTGCAGATTACAACAGTTTATTCAAATATATACATCAGAGTAAAGATAGCAGACGTCTTAAGGTAACATAGTTTACAAACCAGTTGTTTTCAAACTTACAATATCATAAGTGTCATACAACCATAGTAGCAGGATAATATTACATTAACTTTATTTATCATACAAACTAGTGCCTTGTCCAAAGGCCATTCATCACTCCTCATCGTCATTGACTTTAAACATAGACATGCAGCAGGGACCAAAACAAGCTTGCGCATGCGACTCACCTGCAACAAGGGTTAACAAACCCTGAGTACAAAAGTACTCAACAAGACTAACCCGACGTAAAGGGGTGTAAGACTTTTAGAGATGCAGGGGTTGGGGCAAGGTAAGGATGTAGCAAGATTCAAAGTTCTTTACCAAAAGCTTACTATTCTTATCTTATTTTCAAGTTTTACCCCTAAGTCCTTTTAGTTCATTATCTCAACTAAATGTACATTTCACATATTCCAATCCTTCTCATTCCATTCTTTTTCTCATGTTTTAGTAATTCACCAGTCCTGCATTGCTTCTGTAATGAATCGAGTCTCCATATCCGCGGAGCACCGGCAATTCAAATTGTTTCAAGTCCCAGCTGGGGATTCCTTATCACACGACATATGTAGAACTTAATCTTGCATATATCAACCTCGCTACCAGATCCTCCTATACTAAGCCATCTCCATGCCACCCGAGAGTACAACACACCTCAAATCCGGCCACATTCCAGCCATGAGGGTACACGCTACTCCCGCCATCTCTCCACTCCCAGTGCGTGGGCATTTGTCTTAGTATCGGATTAGCCAAAGTAGGCTTACCGGAGTATGTGACCAGTACTACAAAGTGTCTCGTTCAGAAGATCCACAATGAGTGGCCTTTGAGCGACATAGTCGGCAACATTACCCAACATTCAAGGTAAGTTACCTGACTAGTCTCTAGTTCATTCTATCTTCTTTCTTTCATTGGCCAGTATGCCATCTTTGATTGTATCGAAACTTTTACTTTAAAAACCTACCATAAAGCATACTAAGCGTTCTACGCCTTTGTAAATGAAATCATCTTCAAGGATGGTAAACAATTAACAGGTAGGCAATGCATCAAGTAGGTAACATTTGAATAAATCAACTTAATGCAATAAGTAACATAGGTGATAAACTTTTCAAAGTAAACAAGGTAATGGTTTAATGCATAAACCAGGGCTTGCCTTCGTTGACGATCTCAGGTTCCGGATTAGTACCACAATTATCGAATCCCGTGACAACCGGGAATTCTTCCAGAACTTGCTCAACTAGAATCGTTTCACTCTCGGAGTCTATACGAAATGATAACATATGCTTTAACATGTTGATAATGTAAACATGATGCCGTCATGGTACATGAAATATAACAACACTTCGAATACAACTGTTCTTCACGGTACAGTTGCAAGCCAACAAAACCAACTTGTAAATCTACCATCAAGGATCACACATGTGACTTGAGCAAACTAATCTTGAAACCCTACTAGTCACAAAACATGATCAAAACAAGACCAAACACTAATCAAACACTTAAGGTTTGCTTTGTTTATTTTTGAATTAATTTGGAAATAAGCCCAAACATAAACTTGTTCCAAATGACCTCAAAATTTTATGTAAGCTTCCTCATGCAAAATTAGTGTACCAAAACAAATTTCATAATTTTTGGAATTATATAGTGGCCTACAAAAATCATGGAAATTACATTTATCAATTAATGGACTGAATATTTGAACATTAATAATTTATTCGAATTTCAAGTTTCAAATTTTTGAACCAAACTAGAACATGTACAGAAGCTACACAAAAATTTTCAGAAGTTTTGGAGCTATGATTATTTTCCTACAAATTTCCAAAGATTCAGCACTATTCAAAATCAGAAAATACCAAAATACACTATTCTCTCTCTCTCTCTCACTGACAGCCGGCCCCCACATGTCATCCCCAACCTCGGGCATTGACCGTGGCATCGACGGCGCTGACCGGCGCTAACTCACCGATGGTGAGCCCAACAGCGACGGCCAAGGTACTAACATGTTCACAAGAGCTAGGCGCATTGATTAGTGGTACTTTGGAGGTTGATTACGACATGGAACAAGGCTGACACCGGCCATGGTGGACGCGGTGGCACGGCAGCGTTACGCCAGCGAAACAAGGCCGGTAATGGTGGAACAGAGAGTTTAGGAAGCATCAGTGGCTCACCCCGATCGTGTTGAAGCAACAAGCGAGACCGGAGAAGCTATGGTGATGCGTTTCGACAGTGACTGGGATCACGGCGGAGCGAACCTTGTCGACGACAGCGTTCCGGCGACTGTAGTGGGCAAAACAAGAAGGCAAGAGTGGAATAAGCACTATAGCATCGAGACAAAGCCAGAGAGTCAACAAGCAAGGGCAACGGCTCACCGAATGATGCTGGCCACGGTGAATCAGAGTTTCCATTTAGGTTGCCGGCCGCGAGGAAGATGAATGTGGACAGCGAACTCTCGGCGAAATCAGGCGGTACCAATAGCTCTGTCAGATGCGCAAGGAGTAGGCGGAACTGGAACACAGCTTTTCTGGGGCTAACTTGCGCTGAGAAGACGAGGGAAGCTCGCTGGAGTTGAGACGGCGACATCGGGAAAACAGAGGGAAGGAAAGAAAAGCCAACGACGTCGTTTGGGTCTTATAGCTCAGCCATGAGCGTGCGGACTCGACACGCAGCATGCTCCTCGTGCCAGCGCGAAGCCAAGGGCGGTCGCAGGCGCACCTGGAAGACTGGAGAAAGGACGCCAGCGGTGGGGCGGTGACGCCCTGTTACCAACTCGATTTTTTGAAGAATTTACAAATTTGCCACTGCGTCTATTTTTCGAATTACTCACAAATTTTCTAAAGAAGTTGAAAATATCCAAAAATGAAAGTTGCTCAACTTTTCAAACTCTACAACTTTGCTTCAAGGAATATTTTCAAATTCTGCCTCCATTTTGAAATTTGAATTTGGGGTACAGCTGAGCATTTGAATCATTTCAAAATTACTCCAAATTTTTTGTGTAAACTTAAAAACTTTGAATACTAAAGTTGATCCTTATAAAATAATCTTCAACTTTGCTTTTTGCCTCAACCCCAAATTCCACATGGATTTTGAATTAGACAAAAGGGGCAAAAAGGACCTTTATGATTTGAATTTGAATTCAAATTTGATTTGTTTACCTTTTTACTTTAACTTTGATTTTTGACCAGTAGCATGGCCCATTAGGGTTATTTGAGTAAAATGACACATGGTCTCACACGATCACATGAAATTTGACCCTTGTGGTCATGATCTTTATTTAGGGTTTTGAATCATATCACATAAAATAACAACATTATGAAATAAAACTTATTTAGTGAATGCATTCAAAAATTTCTACTTTATGAATGCTTTGCAATGCATATGATGACATGTCAAATTTTAGTGCTAGGTCAAAACACCAAAGGTGTTACATTAGCCCTCCGACGGTACTCTGTAGACATCAAAGGGATTTGTCAAGCGAAGAAATCACTTCAGCAATAACTCCGACCGCAAACTACTCACCTTTCATCTCCTTGGCTAGTTTCTTCGCTCACCTAGACGCCTTCTCCTTCTCCTCTTGGAGTTGGCCGATGTTTTGGCGTTGCTGGCCGAGCACCGCATCTTGCTCTATAAAAGTAACAATCGACCGGAACGTCAAGACTATTTGGCAATGCAGAACAAAACTCACCAATCCACAATACCTTTCTTCTGCTCGGAGATGCTTTGTAGCTGCTCGGATGTGCGCCTTAGCTACTCGAATAAGGCCCCCTTCTGGTACTACAGGTCCCTAGCATTGGATTCGGTAAGATCTCATTTGCGTTGTGCGGCAGTTCGCGTTATACCCTGTAAAGCACCAAGATTATGCGGAACTCCACTCTCCAACACCAAAGACGGACATCGATGACACAATACTAACCTCAATTTGCTTCATAACTCTAGAGATGGCGGACCGCAGCCTCTTCACTTCCCTAGTGGTGTCCTCTTCCTCCACGACCACCACTTAATCCCCCTGCTTGCGAAGGATCTAGATGGCTTGAGGTCGTGATTCTTCATGCTCAATTTCCTTAACCTCATCCTCTTTCTCTACCATGGGTGGCCCTTCCTAGGGGCCCAGTGGCCGCACAGAGCGTCCGACCACGCCCTACGACATCCCAGGGTGCGCCGTTTGCTCCTCCGACACCACTAGCCTCTACGCCCAGAGTCCGACATGACGTCGGCAGCACCTGCTCCCAGCTCTGAAGGTTTGGCGGCTCCCATCGTTGCTCCTAACGTCTCTATCACATCGGCCACCATTGTCGCCACAGTGGTCGACTCCTCCGTAGGCCACCAAGCACCCAGGGACTTCAGGATGGGGTCTGCCAGCATTGCCTCCACACTGAGGCCAGCCCCTAGCTACTCGCCAGTCTAGCCTGAAGGATTGAGATCCTCTGTGTGCCTTGTTCTGCATTAGATCAGTTCATTAATCACTGTAACTATAAAGATCGGACAACAAATGATTCGAAGGCAAAAATGCTTACACATGAGCTTTTCGGTAGACGGTCCTGAACCGGCGCTGCCCCCCCCGAGCACCCAGGCGCCGCTCTAGGGTCAACCCGTGTGTCCTAGGTTGTAGGTCCTGCGACCGCCGCCCTCGACGTCTTCTTCGCATGCTGCTCGGGGACTCCTTTCCCTCCCTCCGATTGCACCTCCACGCACGTGTTGCGCGGTGGCGCCTCAGTGCTTGGAGAAGGAACTACTGGAGCCCCATTGTCATCTGGCCACTTGGACACCGCCGCACTCTATGCCCGAGTGGTCTGATCATCTCCAAGCGAGATGTTGCCTAGCTTGCGGGGACCTACACCCGCTGTCTTCCTCTTTTTAAGGGCTGGCTCATCTCTCGCTGCCCTTTTCCCCTAGACTTTCTCCAACACCCGGGGGAACTATCCTTCCAACCAGCACTATCGCCTTCGGATTCTAACGATGCACTGACGTCACCTTCCTCCGGCTGAGCATTTGGCCGGGCAACCACTGCCTTCGACCAGTCACTTTTCGGCACGCCCGAGAAGTACGCCGCTCGTTCCTGCAAATGGACCTTTCCACATGTGAATCAATTCACTGCTCGGCACCACACGGGATAAGAACCACCAAGAACAATAGTTGAGATTTTTATCTAAGGAGGTGGGTTCGTGCAGTTGAAGGCTCTCGACTGCCCTGGCATGCTAAATGGTGCATTTGGAGTGAATAGCTCTATGGCCTGCTGTAGCATGTCATCCTGCGATAGCCTCTCCGCCCTCTCCCGGGTGCCATTATTATCCACCTTGAAGTCAAAGCCCGCGTGGGCCCTCTCCTTGCAAAGGTTGGGTGCGGTGCACCATGAAGCTCACCGCCACCGCCACGCTGTTCATCTTCACGCCCTTTATTAACTCCAGGAGCTCCTTCACCTGATCCATGTTAGAGCTGGTCGGCTTCTCCGACCAGCTCCTCTAGTTCTCTGGAACCTGGTCGATGTCGCATCGGATGGCTGGGTGACTCTGCTTCATGTAGAACCACTTGGCATTCCACCCCTTCAGTGATGTATTCAGTGGCATCGTAATGTACTCGCTCGCCATCCCATAGTGGAGCTGCAGATGCACGCCACTGACCACATTGGAACCACCACCACCCTTCTTCTTTAGCCAGAACAGGTGTCGGAAGAGGTTGAAGTGATCAAGAATGCCGAGATACGCCTCGTAGAAGTGCATGAAGATGGCAATATGCAAGATTATATTCGGATGCAGATTGCGCAGGCTTATTCTCCAATACTCCAGCAGACTACATAAGAAAGGATGAATAGGAATTCCTAACCCGCGCCAGAAATAATTTTCAAGTACTATGACTTCGTCGATGTGTGGCATTAGATAGGGCTCACCCGTCGGTCGAACGCCATCCGGTGGTGACTCGCTTTGGTAGAATGCCCGCCGCCACCATTTCGTTGAGCTCCATCTCCCCCATCAAGGATGGTACCCACTCCTTGTCACGGCTCGTCCCGGCGGCCACCTTCTCCGGGTTACCACCTCCCCTCTTCGGCGCCATCTCTCAGATCTGGACTGGGATTGGCGATGGAAGCGCGTGTGAAGGCTGAGGAGGAAGATGAAGTGGTGAAGTGGCAAAGGTGGGAGCACTGAGTGCGGTGGCGCAGTTATAAAGGCACCCTCTCCACTTTTCGCATTCAAGGGTTTTTAGGAAACCGCACCACGATTTGCGCCTCTCCGAATTCCCCAAAGCGGCATGGTGGGCCGTTACCTAGGCTTCCTCGCAACTGCAGCCCATATATCCTGTTTTTCGCCGCAACTTAGAACTGCACACCGAATATTCGCCGACTTCTCCGTAATATCATTAAGGCTCAGTAACTCCTACTGTACAGCCATTACGCCGGTTTTTTCTCCACGATTTGATTTCTCCAAGATTTCCACTTATGTCTCGGGGACTATGTCATCATTATGATTTGCTTTCCCACCACACCGGGGGACTTTCTTCTGGTTACTGTTGTTTCTGACCCTGGCACCACGTGACCACGTCACCTACTGTCAGGCTCGGGGACTAAGTGGGTACACTTCACCTTGCGGTGAATGTGTGTTTCTTGTTTTAGGGCTCCGCCCGGGGATTGGCTGCCTACTCGGCTAGTCTTTTGCTTTTCTTCTACTTTGGACCCTGGCACCACGTGATTTCGTCACCTGCTGTCAGGTGCGGCCAGCGATGGCCATGGCCCTCTGGGCGGCGGCTGCGGCCGATGCTCGAGGCTAGGGACGGCCAATGCATATCTAGGTCGGCTATGGCATTGATTGGCTTCCTAGACTCGATGGCGCGAGGAAGAAGAACCGCGGGAAGGAAGAAACGCCGGGGGAGAAGCGCGCCACAGAGAGGATACGCATGTGGCTCTTCACGTGCATTTTTCCGTGCTGGGGGAGGAATTATTCCAAGTGCCAAAAGTTTGGGAGGATGGATTGAGAACTATTGGAGAGGGGGTTTTCCAATCTTGCCAAAAAACAAGGATTGGGAGGTTGGATTGGGTACTCTTGGATATGCTCTTATATGGTAAGTTTAACTAAATGTATAAAAAATTGTATGGATATTTCATATTCTTCGGTCTTTTTTTCCTTCTTAGAATGTTCTTGTGTCCTTCATGTCACTATATGATTGTAACTCGAGTTCGAACAACTTGCGTCTAGCGATGATACATAGTCGATCTTAAGATGTTTCAGGCTCCGTCGCAATGCATGGGCACATTTGCTAGTTCCTATAAAGCTCAAACCACGTGAAGCCATGTCATGAATATTTATTCTGGCCTCCTCTGATCCCCTTCCACCACATGCAGTGCAATACACCGCTCTACATCCTCTTCTGTTTCCTTTAGGAAGAGTCATCTACAAATTCAATCTCTTCATCATATCCAGATGAGTCATGGAAGTCAAAGAGACGGAGCACCCTCCTTCTCCCTTCATTCATTGCCACCCTGAAGATATATGTATGTGCAACTCTACAGCTGCTCTTCCATGTGCCTGCTTGCAAGGTGCCAATTGCAAGCCTCACTTTTGTCTCTTGAAGAGATTGCTCCTCTCTCTCTCTCTCTCTCTCTCCATTAACAAGTGTCTACATGAATTTTAAGTGAAGAAGGATTGCCAATTATCCTATCATCTATATGCTTCGTTTGGATACTCAAGTTTAGTTTGGCCTATGGCAGCACTAGTTCAGAAATAATTTTTACAGACGATTCCTATTTCTAATAGAGACGGGCAACTTAAGAAACCGCTCGTAACCTTGGCGAGGAGCACTATAGCTAACGAGCCGTTGCTGGGAAAACATATTCAAGGGTGGTTCTATTAAGTAAACCGTCATTGAAACTATACCTATTTTCAGGGACGGTCGGCTTAAAACAACCGTCCCTGAAAATAAGATTTTCAAGGACGGATTCTTATGTCAACTGTCTCTGAAAATAGGTGATTTCTAGAGGCGGTTTTGTTAAGTCCGAAGTCCCTAAAAATCAATTTTCAAGGGTGGTTGACTAAGTCAACCATCCTTAAAAATAGCTCAAATAAATTCATATATTTTTCAAATAAAGTCGGATGAAGACAAAATTTATATCAAAATTGAAGAGCTCGACGAGATCTAAAACTTTGTAGTTGATAAAATTTTTGTTTGAGATCATTTAGGGTTACACATATATAAATTAAGTTCTTAGATTTTGAATTTCAAATTTTTGAATTTTTTCAAATGACCTTGGATAGAGACATGCTCTATATCAAAGTTGTAGTGCTCGATGAGATCTAAAAGTTTGTAGTTGAAAATATTTTCCTTTTAAGATCATTTATGAGTCAAAATATTGATTACAAGATTTAAATATATTAGTACAAATAGACTCATAAGAGCAAAGGCAAGTGATTGTGTGGTGCGATGGTAGGGGACAGAACACAGGAATCCTTGTGGTTGCACTTTTTCAGAACTAGTGAAAATTAAATCTCGCGAGCTAGGCTTACGTCGACATTAAAAATATTTTTTCAAATTAATTTCGAGGAACGGTTTTTAAAACCTCCTCTAAAAATCACTTATTTTTACAATGTGTAGCATAGTAGTGGTTTTTTTAAACCGACGTTGAAGATTGCTTTTGATCGTTTGCAAAAATGATTGCTGTACTAGTGCAGATTATACAGATTTTTTTAATGGGCTATGTGACGACACATCATTTGAGATTTTTTAAACATTGTTTCTATGGCAATGCGCATGAAAGGCCAACAACAAAAGGTATCTTAGCCTTTCGCAATTTATTTTATGTGTATCTGTTGATCAAGGTGTTCGCATTGAAACTTGAGTAAATTTTTTACAATTATCATGGTGAGCCTGCAAGGAAAAGAAGCTTTCCACGTGTGTGGCCATCCCTATTCTGAGGTCTAACAATAACACTCTTAAATATATGCCATGTGTGTTAAAAGATACAATCACTCCTCCAATTTGCGCTCCGCCTAAATCTGTGAATTCCATGGTACTGATCCTATCATTCTTCTCCAATTTATGTGTTGTCTAGGTTTGATTTTTCTATTATTCTCTAAAGTTTTTAGTATAAGATATAGATAATTTTTCTTAAACTACTCTTTACATCTCCACAGTAACACACAGTAACGTTACCTAGTTATCATATTGAAATTTTCAAATAAAAGCGAATTAGCATTCATTTATTAGGTGAGAATGTACCGATGAAATTCAAATTATAAATATCTTTTTTTTATTCCAATACAATAACAGTGCCCTCTTATTTAAACAAGCTAGGACCGGTAGGAGAGGCATCACACAAGTAGCACAAGACTTGTTTTTGCTCAGCTCGTCACCACTACGGAGTTCCTGCTTCAACTCATGCCCTTGCAATGGCAACCAACTGCTTCCCTACATTTTTGCCCGAGAACAACCCGATTAGAGCTGCCGGTGCCCTATCAATGCCCTCCACGACGTCCTCAACGATGGTGACCTTCCCGTCCTTGATGTAGCCAGCCATCTCCTCCTCGAACCTCGGGTACACATGCATGTAGAAAGTAAAGTAGAACCCCTCCACCCTGATGGCCTTGGGCATGATGCAGAACAGGTTGCGCAGGCCGTACGGCTCCACCAAATTGTACTGCGAGATCATCCCGCAGACGGCGACCCTGCCGCCATGGCGCATCTGCAGCAGCACGGCGTCCAGCGTCGGGCCGCCGACGTTGTCGAAGTAGATGTCGATGCCGCCGGGGAGGCACCGCTTGAGCGCGGCGCCGAGGTCGGTCTCGGACTTGTAGTTGAAGGCGTCGTCGAAGCCGAACTTGGTCTTCAGGAGGCTGACCTTCTCGTCGGAGCCGGCGCTGCCGACCACGTAGCAGCCGGCGATCTTTGCGAGCTGCCCGACGACCTGGCCGACGGCGCCTGACGCCGCCGAGACGAACACGAAGTCGCCCTTCTTCGGCTTCCCGACCTCGAAAAAACAGGCGTATGCAGTGAGCCCGGGCATGCCTGGATGGTGGTTGACATTGGATTAGCGTCATTGCGTCAATGACGAGCAAACCGGAGAGAAACATGGAAAGTATGCAAGATAGATATATCGCTGACCAAGAACGCCCGTGTAGTAGGAGAGCGGCAGTTCGGTATGCTTGATCTTGTGAAGGGACTCCGGCTGGTTGACGAGGGTGTACTCCTCCCATGCACTCATACCCCAGACGAGGTCGCCAGCGTTGAACTCCGGGTGCGTTGAGTCCACCACTTTGCCCACAGTGAAATTGACCAAGGCCTGATGGATCAATATCAAGCAAATTTCTTCACCTCAAGCAAATCAACAGTGGATCAGATTATGATTTTTCCTACCTCTCCAATGACAAACTCCGGCGGCAGGCCACCATCCTCGGGTTTACTCATGCGGAAACGCATCCATGGGTCGCAGGACAGGTAGAGGTTCTTGATCAGCACAGCGGTCAGCCCCGCCGGCACACGCAGCTTTGTAGTGTCCACCGTGATCTCCAAGTCATCTTCGGTGGGGAACCCGGTGACGTGCCTCCTCAGCACCACCTTCTTGTTCTGCACCACCAGCACCACCTTTTCCTCGCTGCTGCCGGCCATTTCCTCTACCAAAGGGATGGTTGTCCTTGAACGCTAGCTTGCTTATCGTCTGGTATCCTACTGCCGATTCAGCAATGCAGTCTCGTCGTACAGTTTTATAGACGGACATCAGCAAGGGCCGAGTCATTTCCCATGTGAGCTATCAGGTATGACGACGGCTTTATGACTTATGAGCATACTTTCCATGAAAATTCCATGTAGTTTTTGTCCCTCTAGCTAAGTAAGCAGAGTGCTTTTCTTTTTGTGATAAAGCAGAGTGATTTTCTTCTTTAGTTTCAAACTTCCACACCTTTTCTTACCCGAAAACGACACAAGTCCTAAAACATAAGTAAAAATATTTTTACCCAACGTCACCAGTTACGTAGGTCATGCCAAAATTTCTTAACTGGGCCTCTTTAATTTCTCTGAAGCAACGAGAAAGGCGACCAGAGGGGGTGAATGAAAGCTAAACAAAATTTCTTCCAAAACGGCCATTGTCCCAAACAACCCTCCAAAAACACCAAGACCAACAAGTGAGATGCCCTTTAGTCAACAGGTAACTAGATGTCCTCCGGGATAACCAGAGAATACAGCGGAACACACACCAAAGCGAAAAACCAAGAACCGGAACGAAAGGCGCACCAAAATGCAAACGCAAAGCTCTTAAGCACCACTCAACCGAAGCAAGTGCTCAAGGTGAAATCACACTAGCCAACCGGTGACTTGATGATTTCAAAACATTCCTTGACACCTCGGAAACCTCATGGAAGAAGCGGATCAAAGAACAAACACTTGGAACTCAAAATCACCTCGGAGAGGTCCCCTGCCCACGCAAACCTGGCCTAGCCGGGATGCTAGCTAGGTCGGCCTGGCACACTATGGCAGTTTGAGTAGCCCGAAACCAAACTCCAAAAAGGTGAAAACCATTCAAATGAAGTCCGATTGAGCTCAAATTTTATGGAAATATTCCTAAAGATGATGAATATTCATATTACGAGGTTGAAACTTGCCAAGTACGTTTTGACTAGAAATCATTCTCCAAAATTCATGGCGATTAAAACCTTTGAGAGCATGATCTAAGTAAATTGAGCATTTTGTACTAAAGCCTAAGTGAGAGCTGAGATTTCTCCATGTAAGATAGTATTCTTTCTCAAAAAGACAGAAAGTAATCCCACCCTCAACTTCTTGCAAAGAGCATAAGAATTGAATTGTTAAGAGGCTAGAACGAAGCTCATCGACGGGTGCAACGTTCTCCCATCCAACGGCTTTCCAGATGGTGGCGAATTCGGTGTCCATACCTATCTTTTGGAGGAGGTCGGGGTCATATGCTGGCGTGTGGACGAACTCGCGATTCTTGATGAGGTTGTACGCTTGCGTCTCCCGGTCTCCCTCCAAATCAAGGTGTGCATCATCGTCGCCTTCCCCCATCGGTTGCTCTTGCTCTTGCTCTTCTTCTTCCGTTGGCACTGTTTCTTCGTCTTCATGCATCGGACTCTCTTCGGGCTCGGTGTAGTGCGCTTCAGCTTCCGCGGGAGCGACTTGAGCTCGCTCCCACGGCCTTTTTGTAAGCGTTGGCGAGCTTCCTCCCGAACTTGCCCATGACGAAAGAGACAACAACACAAACTTGCAAACGGGGTTACGTTAGTGAAAACAAATCGGACAACCCGCGAGCTTGGCTTCGTGGTGATGAGCTTAGGAATTTTCTGTAGAGTTTCCTTGTTCTTGAGCTTTGTGGAAAAAATATTTTTGCAAGTGGTGGAGCAAGTGAGAGTGAGAGGGAGTGAAAATGGAGAGTGGAGAGTGAGTGAGGGCTCACAACTGAGCTCTCGGGATTTATAACGCCGGGCACCGACCGAGAGAGGGTGGGAGCAACGGCTCCTAGACGTTGGAGCAGCAGCAACCGCAGCGGCGCCAGGCAGGGTGCGGCCACACCATTGTTGCGCCCGCACCAAAGGTGGGCCCGCTCGGCCCCCCTTTGGCCGGTACCTCCCAACGGTCATTTTCAAAATGGAGCCATTGGTGCTTCCCTCGGTTTTAAAACTTTGCTTCCGAAATTGATTTTCCACAAAAAATTTATTATATTTTGAATTTTCATAAATATTTTTAAAAATGAGAAATGATAACGGAAAAAATCTATACTATCACAAAATGATTTTTATTTTATTTTTCTAAAAAGTTTATTTTGAAGTAAATTTTAAATTTTGAATTTTAAAAATTTTGAAATTTTGAAATTTTGAATTTTTAAAAGATAACTACCGATTTACCTTCGATAAGGGATCGACATTTATAGTCCGTCGGCAAGACTTCTCCATTATTGCTCTACAACTGCATGAACAAACTCGGGCGAATTCTCAGGTTGGCCCGGGATTTTCCCCGAATGGTTGACAGGTATAGCGGCAGCAATTTGAGCAATTTGCGTTTCGATCATTTTATTAAAACTTAGTTGGTTTTTCGCTGAGGAGGATAAATTTTCAATTTTTGAATTAATATTTTCAATCAATTTATTATTATATGAATGCTTTTAGTGATATTTTCATTTAGTCTTTCAAGGTAGGTTGATTTGAATTGAAATTTGAATTGAAGTTCAAATTACCTCCTTGTGGGCGAAACTAATTGTTCCACCCGTTATTGTTACCTTGTCGAAACCCATTGTTGATATATGCGGCATCTTCATGGGTTTCGGGGCAGTTGTTCCCCGAATGTCTGACTTCACCACAGACTTCGCAAGTCACTTGCGAGTCCGTGGCCTGAACGGTGGCCTTCATAGCTTCTTTCTTGTGGGCCCTTTCATTCAGTCTTGATAGTAACAAATCTATTTTTGCAGCAAGGATATCCGTCTCCTTCACTGTATGCATGCCTTTTTATTGTTTTCGTTCCTCCCCCAGCTTTGATTGGCCACCATCTTCTCAATAAGAGTTGTGGCATTGTTGACGGAGAGGGAGAGAAACGCTCCTCCAGCAGCGGCATCTACGTGCCCCTTTGACATGGGTGTAAGCCCTTCATAGAAGTTCTAGAGCATGAGCCAGATTTCCATTCCGTGGTGCGGGCAGGCTTAGATGTCATCCTGAAGTCTCTCCCACGCCACGGGGATGGATTCCAGTGAAGTCTGCTGGAAGTTTGAAATTTTCCCCCGCAGGGCATTGGTTTTACCCTTGGGGAAAAATTTCACGAGGAACACCGTGGAACATTTGTCCCACGTGTTGACAGCTTCCTTCTCTTTATAGAACCACTGCTTTGCCTTCCCCGTGAGGGAGAAGGGAAACAGACGGAGCTTGATGCTAGCTTGTGCAACGTCTTTGATGACGATGGTGTCGCACAGCTCCAGGAAGTGTTGTAGGTGTGCATTTGCGTCCTCGCTTGGCAAACCACAAAATTGGTTTGCCTGTACCATCATAATGGGCCCAGTGTGTAGCTCAAAGTTTCCGGTACCATGTTGACAGTAGGCCCAACGGGCACGTTGCCAACAGCAGGGGTGGAGTAGTCATGGAGTGACTTGGCCATAGCGGTAGTAGTGGATGGTACGGGGGTGACTGGTTCAACTGCCGGCGGAGTAGCAGAAGAAGAAGTGGTATGAGACCAGCTCTTCCTTAGGAGTGCCGCCGTATTATCGGTGTAATTGTTTAGCAGATCAAAACCACTCATACACTATCCTATTTTCATCCACAGTAGGAAGAAAACAAGCAGAATTAGCATGCATAAACTATGGCTACCATTACATGCATGTGCTCATGATCATGTCCTACTAGATTCTTTTCACCTATTCCCTTCCCAGCAACAGCGCTAGAAATGCTTGTTGGCATTTCTTAGCGCAATCATGAAGTGTGGAGGCTTTAAGTCTATCCTCAGTAATGGCGCCAAAAATGCCTGTTGGTATTTCTTAGCAACATCACTAAGATTGAGTCAACCTTAGCGACGCCGCCAAGAGACACCAACTATGATAGTTCTTAACGATTACAGAAAATATCCGCAAGCGCACGGATCTGTCATTGTAGCATTTCACCCGGAAGTATTCAGGGTATCGTTATTTATATTTTCCCAAAGGAGGGCAAGGCATCAAGAGTCTAGCATGAGCATGAACAAGATTACATACTTGCATAGTGGACCATAGTTCATGATAGGGGTAAAAACAGTAATTTAAGTATAGTGGACACACATCTGAGCCAACCTCAAGGACAAAAGGAAATAAAGAATAAAAGAATGTTCCTACATGGAGCCGACATGTTCTAATATAGCCGTGCAAAGAATAGTTAATGATCATACAGGTTATATGACTAGAGTTAGAACTAAGTTTAAGATGAATGGGGAGATCTCCGAGCACTAGTCTGCTAGCAAGCTAGGGAGACTTCAAGACTCCTACACAGTACCGGAACATGGTGAATAACAAAGGACAGATAGAGCTATCACCACCTGCCACCTACCCCTCATCCGTGGGGCACCATCATATCTGAAGGTTCCCATGTACCCAAGCACCACGCCCGTGTACAAGGAAACTACCCATATCCCCCCCCCGGGACTCTGACCCTAGGGATCGACAAGCATAGGACATTGGCAAACCCGAAGGAATGATGAACTACCACCTCAACCTAGCTCTACTTCTACTCATACAAGTCATATGAATGGTTAAGCATAAAGTTGAATATGTTAAGATCATAACACACAAACTATATGCTAGTTCATATATCATGATTATAACAAGACAACTATACTCTAGTTCATTTGCACTACTATATTGAAGATATGAGAGCATGACTTTGGAAGAAATCTTGATAGTATTCATACCAAGATGTATCTCTTCTTCCAAGGAGCCAAGCCCTCCTTGATAGCTTTACTAGCTCCAAACTACTACTAAAAGCTAAAGAGTACAAGTAGAGAGAGGTGAGGTGAGTAGCTCCAAATGGTGTGTGCCTTTGAGAATGAGCTCCTCCTCTTCTTATATAGTGAAGCATGGTTGGTTTGGCATAGGAAAATTAGGAAACTGACCAAAACCGCCTTAGCATGGCGGCATGCAACCGTCGTAGGAAGATGGGCCTGGGCCACACTGCCTGGGGTGCGGCCACACCCTGCCTGGCTCGCCTAGCCACCGCCTTTGCTAGGTGGGCTGGTGGCTGGGCCTGGCCCCTCCCACGGTGGTGCTTGGCCCAAGTTTGGCATGTAGGTGGGCTTTTCCATTTATTCTCTTCGCGCATTTCTGGTTTACGCTTTCTGTTTTGCGCCTTTTGCTTGGTTTTCCACTTGTATTCAAATATGAGTCCTGCAAAACATGTTTTCTCCAATCCAAGTGGAACTATGTTAATAGTAAAGGCATATGTGTCAAAAGTATGTTTATTTCTCCTGTTTTGGACTTAAGTTGGCGGTTGGAATTTGTCGACAGTGACCGCCAACAATCACCAAGTCCTTCGCGCCTCTGCTTGAATAGGTTAACACGGTCTACTCCTCCACCTGTACCCTTGCTTGTCAATATCCCAAGTTTCAGCCACCCATGATCAGTCCTCCGACCCTCGATCCCCTGATCCAAGCCTCCACTTCCGTACTTCATTGCTCCCAGTTGTACTGGACTGTGACGCCTAAGAGGGGGTGAATTAGGCAACTTATAGTTCTAACTATAAACTATGCCCTCTTTTTCTAACCCTAGCAAAACCTATGCAAAAGACAAACTATCTAAATGTGCAACTATGGTTTTGCTAGTGTATTGCTATCTCTACCGCAAAAGGAGTAATGTAATCAATGTAAATGCGGAAGCTAAAGAGCAAGGTAGAGATATGCAAACTCCCGTCGACAACTCCGGTATTTTTACCGAGGTGTCGAGAAGCACGCAAGCTTCCCCCTAGCCCTCGTTGGAGCCCCTCGCAAGGAATCCCTTGCAAGGGCCAAGCTCCCGGTCGGGTAACTCCGTGGATAGCCTCGGGCCTTCCCCACGCGCAAGTGGGTCTCCGACGTGCCTTCCGGCAATCCTCTCCCGAATGCTCCCTGTCGTCTTCACTATCAAGCTTTCGGCCAAAATGCCGTGGGCCTTATTTCCTCCGGTACATGGTGACGGCCTCACCACAAATGTGGTTGGTGTGATCTCGCAAGACTACAAGACCCTCCGATGTACAACAATGGTGCGCGCAAGCACCGAGTGGTAAGAGGTATGCAAACCTCACTAAATACTAGGCCTAAACCTAGAGCAACCGCATAAGCGGTGGTCTAACAAACCTAAGCACTTCGCAAAGCACCTACGCTAGTCACCTAATGAAACACTAAGCACTATGCAAGTGGAGATCACTAAAATGGTATACCAACACCCTTGATATGTTTCCTCAGATCCACACACTTCAAATGGTCGGTTGGGGGGGTCTATTTATAATCTCCACTGAGAAAGTAGCCGTTGGGGATAAAATCCTGCTTTTCTGCTACTAACTGGACGCTCAGGTCGTCCTGATCGGACGCGTCCGGTCGTCCCGACCATTGGAGCCGTGATCCACTGATCGGACGCTGCCAGCGTCTGGTCACATGACATCAGACGCGTCCGTTCATAGTATCGCTGCTCTGGAACCTTTCTGTACTCAATCGGACGCTGCTGTCCTACGTCCGATCGATTTTGCTTTTTAGCGTCCGGTCACTACTGCTGCCGAGCCTCTTGATCGGAGCATCCGGTCACTATGTTACCAGCGTCCGGTCACTTCTGTGAGCTCGTTTCTTTGTGATCTTGCATCCGTCTTGGTTCTTGTCTTCGTGCTTGGACTTTGCTTGATATCTTGGGTCTTCTCTTGTGCTTCTAAGGTCTTGTTTATGGTGTTGATCATTGAATCATCACGTTGCCTTTGTCCAAGTCACGTCTTGCACCCTATTGAACTACAAAACAATCACATGCAAATTTATTAGTCCAATTTGGTTGTGTTGGTCATCAAACACCAAAATCGAAAGTAAATGGGCCTAGGGTCCATTTTCCTTTTTGGTGATTGATGACAACACGACCAAAGCAAGCAAATAATAAAAAAATTAGAATTTTAAAAACTATCTACTTGCTAGGATGCAATGCAAGGGGCAAGGTTATATGATGCTAAAAGATACTACTTGTAAGACTAGAAGATACCACTTGAACACTTATCTTACCCTTGCAAATGTCCCCATGTGGAATTATGGATTTAAGCCTTGCTTCCTACAAATTCTCCCCAATACATAGGCAATTCATAATCCACTATCCTCCCTTTCTTGGACCATTACTACTTGTAGACACCACTTGTAGGCCATTACCACTTGTAAATTATTATGATCTAGCTTTTGGTCCTACAAGTTAATGCTCTCTTTTAGTCCTCTAAATTCTCCCCCTTTGGAATCAAACACTGAAAAGGAAGACATTAGTTTCACAAGGGAGGGTCAAACTTTGTGATCCTTTGTATGTAGAGTGGAATAGATCACAAAATTTGACTCTCACATTATATAGACTAAGCTCCCCCTAAATAAATGCATACATATGGTAGAAGGCAAAGCATATGCATAGTTGGCAAATTGTTGCTCAAGGGAATTTAATCTATATAATGCATGGAGAAAGCATATAAATATCAAAATGAAATCAACATGATGATATCGGTTTAGAAATACCACATGTGGAAACCAATTTGATTTCTACCACTTGCAACAGGTGGTGGATGTTTGAAGTATGATGCTTATCTCCGGGGACTCCATTTTCCCTGCAATGAGACTACTACACACATGATAAGCTTAAAAAGGTGTTAGTCTCAAAGCATCCAACTTGTAGAGTAACCTCCCCCTAAATTTGTGCACACATGTATGGATTACTTGTAGGAAACATGCACATTGATTTTAGAATAAAAAATACCACTTGAAAGATGACATCACATGAATGTGAGAGTCATTTTTGAAGGCGATATTCGGGACAGGTTATCTACAATTTGGACTTTGGCACATATTAGATGAACAATCGAAAGACAAGCTATGTGCCATGCTCCTAAACAATTTTAAACCATGTAGGTTTGCTCCAAAGGTTAAGGATGAAACCGAGCAAGCCTACCATAAGATATACCTAGTGTATGCATGACAAAAGATATAAGCATGCAAATACAAACATAGGCATGATAAGTAACTAGATGTTTAAAGATACCAATTTGTAAGAAGTACCACTTGTAGGAGATGCAAATTGATACTACTTGAAGGAAATTGAATCTAGTTACCTAACATGGGAAGGGGAATTTAGGTCCATAGTATTCACTAACCCACTTGGCAATGATCTTGTCCATCATGATGCACCCCATGAAATGTGCCCATACTTTGCCAAGTCTCCAAATTCCCCGTAGTCCATTGGACTTCTTACTTCCCTTTCAGAATCCAAACCTTCTTGGTGCTCTTCATGTTGGAAATGATTTCCTTTGGCACCCAAAAGCGTTTGACCCCATTGATGGCTTGCTTGTTCACCTTGATAGCCACCACCTTGTCATTTTTCTTCTTCTTTAACAAGTATGGTGTGGAGGCCTTCTTGTCCACCTTGTCGGTGTAGGTGTTGGAGAGCTTTCTTGTTTGCCTTTTCTCTTTCTTGTTTGCGCCTCCCCCATTCTTCACCTTGCACTCATAGGACTTGTGACCTTCCTTATGGCACACGTAGCAAACCATGGTTTGTCCTTCATCAAGCTTCTTCACTCCCTTGACGGTGTTATCTTGATGAAGATGGGCTTGCTTCACCTTGCCTTTCACTTGAGTCAAGTCCTTGGTGAGGTGAGCTAGTTCTTGCTTGAGTTGCTCATTCTCCTTTGCAACCTTTTGTGTGCATGTATCTGCAACAACTTTCTCAACACAAACTTGGTTGCACAAAGATGAGTCTAAACATAAATCATTACAAGAAGTAGAGGCTTCCTTTTTAGACATGTTAAAGATAGAACTTTTCTTTTTAGATGCCTGGGTGGGGGTTGTAGTCATGGCTTCAAGATTAGCAACTTTATTAGTTAGCTCATCACAATGTTTGCACATGGTTTTTATTTTAGCAAGCAAACTTTTATAAGCATCTTGTGAGCTAGCTAACTTTTCTTTTAATTTTTCATTTTTCTTTACAAGTTGCTCATCATTGATTATGCATGCAATTGTTGTTGCACTAGCCTTAAGTTGCCCAATTTTAGTAGATAGTTCAACATTGAGATTAGCAAAGTTCTCATATTGTTCAAGCAAAGTTTTGTATGCTTCTTGTGAACTATCTAGCTTTTCTTTTAATTTTTCGAGCTTCTTTTGTTGACTGCTGTAAACTTTAGCATAATTAAGATTTTGTTGCACAATTTCATTATAAGAAGGCATTTCATCACCACTATCTCTCTCACTAGAGGATGAGCTTTTGTTACCTCGTGCCATAAGGCACATACGAGAAGAGCTTGATGATGAGTGCTTGTTGTGGCAGAACCGCCCGAAATAGCACACTTACGGGGGAGCTCGTCTTCCACTAGACACTAAGCACCCCGAAAGCAAGCTACAGTGAGCGACATCCGTCGGGCACACCCCAAGGGAGAACCTGAAGATCCACATTTTTTCCAAGGATCCAATAATGAGAATGAGTTACAACACAAGTCCATCTCATACATTAGAGTTTCTTAAAATGTACATTATTACAATACCAAATACCAGAGTATGGAATGAATAATAGCGGAATTTAAAAAGATAACGTCTAGCGATAAGGCGGGCGAGTAATCCGTCTGAGCCCACCAGAAGGACCCTCCACACAAGGTGCTATTCAAGCATCACCTGCAATAGGGGAAAATAAACCTTGAGTACACAATGTACTCGCAAGACTTATTCGACTAGTGGGAATAACTTTCCGACTCCAAGGAACATGATAAGCTTTTGGCTTGCTAGTTTTCTTTAGCAGAAAGCAATACTAATAGTGAGTCCTTATTTAGGTTTTATTATTATCAGCTGTGTTAAGTTATCATCTAGCCAGTCTATATAAGCACCAATTCTACTTTCAAGCAAAAGTTGAGCAATTAGTTCTCTTTCTTCTCCTTTTCCACTTTTAGTTCTTACTACGGTGCTAAACCACAGACAAGCCGTACCGGATCACCCGGCGATTCACGAATCAATGTGCCCAGTTGGGTGCCCTGAAAACACACGCCCCGCTTGTACCCTAGGCACAAGCAGGACTAACCCATCACTCTCCTGTCCTGGGTGTCCAGGTCCCCATCCAAACTTGGACTCCAAGCCCCCACTCCTGAGTCCCGGACTCAGTGTGGTGTAAGGACCTCCACCACCCCGCCTCCAATCAGTCGGTCTGGAAAGAGCCGGATCCGCGACAAGAGAGCAACAAGTCTTCCCTGCGCCCATACCCAAGTATGTGCTCGGGACAATAATTTGTGACTTGCCTAGAGTCATATACAATGAACGGTCCTTAATCGACACGGACAGAGAAACAGTGTAACCGAGCTATGCCCTGTTGGTCGTAGGACACAACCCCTCACACCCACCAGTACCCAAGCCACATACTTTGCTTTGTTTTATCATGAGTGCTCATATTTTATTACCTATTTGCGAGTAATGACAGGTTACTCACGCTACCGATATCCTGAGCATAGCAGCTACTCGACCTATACTAGTAGGACTCACGGGTAGATATATTTATGCATGTAGTTTCCATACAATCCTTGTAACTTAATTGCACATCACATATATATATTCGGTGATCATAAAATATGGGTTATGCACCGGGGCTTGCCTTGGGCAGGTGCCGGGTCAGCAAGGTCAGTACCAATAGGCTCCTAGGCTTCCTCCTGCGCGAAGATCTCCTCCTCGTATTCCTCGATAACCTCGTCGTATTCTGGCTCGCCGACAGGCACGAAGTCTACCAGTTCGTGATCTACATGTAATGATGATGCCATACTTAGGAATATAACAACAGCTCTTAAATAACAGTTCATCGATTTAACTACTAAGCTAGTGCTACCGGTCATGAGGCTAAACTATCTGATAACAAGTTTGAAATACGACATTCGTTATTATTATAGCAACTACCGATATTCTTACTCCTAATACCGACTTACGATATATTTGATAAAGCAAGTGTAATAGCTACTTTATTTAACGACACCTTTTAATGCTACAAAATTTATAGTGAGTACCTAATATCCACGGGAACCTACTGTGAAATTTTCAAGGCTAAAACTATTACCGATTTGCCACAATAATTTCTACAATTATTGATCGATATAATGCTAAGCTTTCTAATTAGATTTTATAAGCCTATCATCATAACAGCTAACGGTGAACTAACTACACTAACAGATAGATGGCATTTTTGTGAACCTAACAAACTTGGTTTCACTATTTTCAGACAACCATGCAATTTACTACGATTTATCGAAGTTCACTTCATAACTAAAACAAATACACTTTTCTTATTTACTGGAAATGATGAAAACCGAATCTGATTCCGTGGCCTAACACGCGCTGGTCTGGCCCAGCGTGCCTTCCCGCCCGCGCACGTTAGCAGGCCACCATGCGGCCCACGCGGAAGCACGGCCCAGCCGGCCAATGGCCCGCGACGGGGGAAGGCCCCCGC
Organism: Miscanthus floridulus; assembly: GCF_019320115.1. Classification (NCBI taxonomy): domain Eukaryota; kingdom Viridiplantae; phylum Streptophyta; class Magnoliopsida; order Poales; family Poaceae; genus Miscanthus; species Miscanthus floridulus. The sequence continues at coordinate 53,918,738 of NC_089589.1, read as the reverse complement.
GCGCAGGCGATTATGCACGGGCACCCCCAAAATACTACGAAAACATAGAAAGCTCAAGGACACTATTTCCCCAGTTTGAGCTTTTACAGCTGCACCCTCCCTTTTCTCCTCCTTCACCGCGGCAAAGTCCCTGGCCCCAAGGCGCGCACTGGCGCGACGGCGCGGGCACTGGACGGCCACACCGGCGCCACCCGACCTCCCACTACTCAACTAAGAGGCCTATGATTACCTCGAAGACCAAACACGGTGGCTGGAAGTGCTACGGTGGACAGGGGCGTCGTCCCAAACTCCCTCCCCGGCGGTGGCCCTTGACCTGCAAAGGCGGGCGCGTTCTAGTAAGCAACAATGAAGGCAAAGCCAACACCAGAGCTAGCGAGCACCAGGGAGTGCTCACGGATACCTTTGCGTTGATGGTTCAGACAGAGGTGGTCTGAGCAGAGCGGGCCATGTGCGCGCGAGGCGGTGCGGCGGTGCTCGCCGGTGGCGCGGCTGCGCCAGTAACTGCCACACGGTGCCAGGGCTTAAACTAAGGTGAGCACGGTGACACCCGACTGGAGGAGAGGCTAGTAGCATGAGGAATTGGACCGAGATGACTTGTTTGCTTGGATAGCCGACGGCGCAGGACACCATGGTCTTATGGACCCGGTGAGCGGCGATTCAAAATTGGAGCATAGGACTTAGCTACAGGCAGCGATGTGGGGTTAGTAGGGCTGCAGGTTATCTGGCGGGGGCAAACACATGGTCAATTTGAATCAAGACACCGCTACCACGACAAATTTGATAGAAACGTCTCGGCGGCATGGAGACAGTGGAGGCAGGGGAGGTCATGGCGTGACCTAGCTCGGTTCGGCCCGTCTGTGGACGTCAATGCTCGTACAACAAAGGTGGATAGCGAGACATGCGGAACATGCCCCAGACGGCTGTCCGCTGTTGTAAGGCGACGAGGCGTGGCATGGCAACCCAGCGGCAGCGCCAGACAAGGATGGCATAGCTCGAGCGATGTGGAGGTGATGAGGACGCAGGTGAACATTACGTGCGCGTGCAGCCAAGGTGGGTCAAAGGAAGCAGTAGCGACGGCGGCGTGTAGCGTGGACCCGGTGCGCCTTCGGCCAGAGCGGGACAGGGCAAGGCGCTGGCAGAGCTCGGCGGGCACCCAGGGTGCAGCGCGTTAGCTGGTGAGGCAACTCACGTGGCAGTGTGGGTAGCAAACAGCCAAGGCAGTAGCGTAGGACCGTGGTCAGCACTCGGTGGGGGCGAGTAGCAGCGGTGCAGGCGGCCTTGGCATGCAGCGCAAAGGCCGCGCATGCATAGGCAATGTGGTGGGTGCAGCCGACGCGGCAGTGGGCGTGGCCTGCGCGATAGTGAGCGCTAGCAAGCCGACCGCGGTGGTGACCGCGTCCAGGGCCAAGCCCCATGTTGTGCACGCTTTTTAAAGCAGGTAGAAAACTTGTTCGCAAAGCTCCAAACGCCAAACTACTTGTTCGATGCGCAAGAGGGTACATCAAGCTATCAATCGAAGCAGTGACATTGCGCTATTTCCTAAGCCGATCGTTCTACAAAACTGGCCAAAGTTAGCTTCGTCGACCTATTCGCAAACCTACGCAAAACGACATCACCCCAAATGATTTCACGTCGAATCCCCATTTCGACCTACTGAACGCACTAGCCAACTGTCCCTGCCCTCGGCCGCACCTATTACATCGCCGTTAACCAAACATCCTATAGCATTTTTATTTCGACAACGATTCGATTAGAATACTAAACAACATTATATGAAACGTAACCTTTGTCTCATGTTTTGTATGAATGTTTCAAGTGCCGAACATCGAATTATAATTCATGTCATACACATATGCACATAAATCTAATGCTCATGAAATGTTTAGCAGGAATAAAAGAATGTAACACAGAGGGTGTTACAAATCTACCCCCCTAAAACAAAATCTCGACCCGAGATTTCATGTGCCTAGTGTGAGAAAGAGATAAGGAGTACATTTTTGATGTAGCACTAACTACCCGAACCAGAGAAAAGGTGGGGGTAATGCTTTAATATGTAGCTCTCCTGTTCCCAAGTAGCTTCGGCCTCAGAATGATTTTGCCATTGCACCTTGTAGAATTTTATCACACTGTTCCTGGTCACTCTCTCCTTCTCATCCAAGATTTTGATGGGATGCTCCACATAAGACAGATCAAGTTGGAGCGGAAGTCCTTCAATTTCCACAGCTTCTTCTGGAACCCGCAGGCATTTCTTCAAATGTGAGACGTGAAACACATTATGAACCGCTGAGAGAAATTCAGGAAGCTAGAGACGGTAAGCAACGGGGCCACATTGCTGCAGCACCTTGTATGGACCCACATACCGAGGGGCTAACTTGCCATGGACACCAAACCGATGAACCCCTCTCATAGGAGACACCTTGAGATACACGAAATCCCCAACTGCAAACTCCAAAGGCCTTCTTCACTTGTCTGCGTAAGCCTTTTGTCGGCTCTGAGCCGCCTTCAAGTGGTCGCGAATAATACTGACTTTCTCCTAAGCCTCTTTTATGAAATCAGGCCTGAAGTACCCACGGTCTCCTACTTCAACCCAGTTCAGTGGCGTCCTACACTTCTGCCCATATAAAGCTTCAAATGGTGCCATGCGGATGCTCTCTTGGTAACTGTTATTATATGAAAATTCAGCCAACTTCAAACACTTATCCCACTTCTCAGGAAAAGAAATGGCACAAGCTCGCAACATATCCTTGAGCACCTGGTTCACCCTTTCCGTTTGACCATCAGTTTGTGGGTGGTATGCTGAGCTTCTGAGAAGATGAGTACCTAGACATTCCTGGAGTTGCTCCCAGAAACGAGAGATAAAAACTGACCCTCTATCAGAGATGGTAGTAAGAGGAACTCCATGTAAGGTTACAATCTGGTCAAAGTATATTTCCGCATACTTCCTGGCAGGGTACCTAGTATCCACCAGAATAAAGTGGACAGACTTGGTGAGGCGGTCCACAATGACCCAAATAGAATCAAAGCCCGTGGAGGTGTGGGGTAAACCAACGATGAAATCCAAGGAAATATCCTCCCATTTCCAAACAGGAATGGGCAAGGGCTGTAGATATCCAGGTGGACGCATATGATCTGCCTTGACTCTTCCGCAAGTGTCGCACTCTGCAACAAACTGGGTAATATCTTGCTTCATGTAGGACCACCAGTACAGTTGGCGTAGATCATGGTACATCTTGTTGCTGCCAGGATGGATAGATAGCTTTGAATGATGGGCTTCATTCAAAATCTTCCTTTTCAGCTCCTCCTTAGACGGAACCACCAGTCTATTCTTGTACCTCACGACCCCCTGTTCATCAATGCTAAAATGAGGGCCACGCCCTTCAGCCATCAACTTCTTGATGTGTGGAATCTCTTCAGGGTCTTCCTTCTACTCCTGAATAATATGCTCCAGCAACTCTGAGGTCAATGCAATATGAGCTAACACCTCTGTGTGGTGGAGAGACAAGGGTATCTCCTCAACCCGAGGTGACCTACGACTCAAAGCATCAGCTACCACATTGGCCTTTCCTGGATGATAATGAACTTCCAAATTATAATCCTGTATCAACTCTAACCACCTTCTTTGCCTCATGTTTAGCTCCGACTAAGTGAAAATATACTTGAGGCTCTTATGGTCTGTGAAGATGTGCACTTTGGTGCCCAACAAATAATGCCTCCAAATCTTCAGAGCGTGGACAACAGCAGCTAGCTCTAAGTCATGAGTGGGGTAGTTCACCTCGTGCTTCTTCAGTTGGCGTGAGGCATAAGCTATCACACGTCCATCTTGCATCAGCACACACCCCAACCCTGTCTTCGATGCATCACAATATACATCAAAGGGCCTCTCAATATCTGGTTGAGCCAATACAGGAGCAGTGGTCAAAAAAGTCTTCAGAGACTGAAAAACTTCTTCACATGCTGGGCTCCAGTCAAACTTAGCTTCTTTCTGGAGCAGCTTGGTCATGGGCTGGGCTATCTTGGAGAAATTAGGGATGAAACGCCGATAGTATCCAGCTAGACCAAGGAACTGACGGATCTGATGCATAGACTTGGGGGACTTCCAATCCAATACATCTTGCACCTTGCTGGGATCTACAGAAACACCTTCAGGTGTCAACACATGCCCCAAAAACTACACTCGATCTAACCAAAACTCGCACTTGCTGAATTTAGCATACAACTTATGCTCCTTTAGTCGAGTTAGTACTATCCGGAGGTGTCAGGCATGCTCTTCATCATTCTTGGAATAGATCAGGATGTCATCAATGAAAACCACCACAAACTAATCCTGCTCCGGCATGAAAACTGAATTCATCAGGTACATGAAGAAGGCAGGAGTGTTGGTGAGACCAAAAGACATCACTAGGTACTCATACAACCCATACCTAGTAGAGAAGGCTGTCTTTGGTATATCCTGTGGCCTGATCTTGATCTGATGATAGCCTGATCTGAGATCAATCTTCGAGAACACCTTAGCACCAGCTAACTGGTCGAACAAAGTATCTATGAGGGGCAAGGGATACTTGTTCTTAATTGTTACCACATTAAGAGGGCAGTAATCCACACACATCCGCAAGGTACCATCCTTCTTCTTCACAAAAATAGCCGGACAACCCCATGGTGAAGAACTCGGGCGGATGAAACCTTTGTCCATCAATCCTTCTAGTTGCTTCTTCATTTCTGCTAGTTCTCTTGGAGCCATGCGGTACGGGCGTCTAGAGATGGGAGCAGTGCCAGGCTCAAGCTCAATGGAGAATTCTACCTCACGGTCAGGTGGCAATCCAGGAAGATCTTCAGGGAAAACATCCGGGAACTCACATACTACCGGAATAGAGGTAAGATCAGGAGCAGCTTCAGCATGGGCAGCAACAGGTAAGACTGGTTCAGAGGGTATAATAAGAGACATCCTATCCTCTGAAGAAGGAAGCCGTAACTCCACACTTCTCCTCTTCATATCCAATACTACCCCATACACCCGCAACCAGTTCATTCCAAGGATAGCATCAATGCCTTGCCCAGACATTATCATGAACTATAGGCGGTAAGTGTGGGTGGCTAATACCAAACTTACTGTATCCATGCGGGTATTAATGAACATTTGGGAACCCGCAGTATGGATCTTATAGGCATACGGTATAGCCATAAGTGATAAGTTGTGCCGCTTAACAAACCCCATGCTCATGAATGAATGCGATGCACCAGAATTGAACAACACCAAAGCTGGATGGGAGTCGATGGTAAACAAACCAGCCATAACTGCCTCCTGCTACACAACCTGCTGAGCATCCGTGAAGTGCACCTGACCAGACCTGCTAGGCACTTTCTTCTTGATGATGGTCCTCTTGATCAGCCTGGAATTTGTGGACGGTTGAGCTGACTGAGCTGGCTGGTTCTAGGGGTAGGCTCGGGCATAGTGGCCATCCTTGCCACACTTGAAACAAGCCCCTGGCCTATTCCCGAACCCCTGACGAGGTGGGACCTGCTGTCCCTGAGACTGCTGTGGCTGATCCTGCTGCAGAGGTGCATGGTACTGAGTGGAGGAAGTCTACGATGTCTGCTAAGGCTGTCGGAATGAAGGCCCGTCGGATAGTTGATAGGGCCCCCGCCGGACCATCTGAATCTTCTGAGTGTGGGGGTGGCTAGAAGACCCGGCGTCCCCTCACTTCCTCTTCCAATCAGCTTGAGATGCCCGCTGGAAACCTTCCATGGCAATGGCGGCGTTCATCATAGCCCCAAAGGTCTAATAGTTCCCTAGATACAGTTTCTCCTAAAGGGCGGGAGTGAGGCCACGAAAGAAGCGGTCCTTCTTCTTGTCATCCGTATCCACCTGACTGCCAGCATACTGAGCCAAGTGGTTGAACTTGTTCACATACTCCATCATAGTCTTGTTCCCCTGGCGCAGCTCTAGGAACTCAGTCACCTTCTGGTTGATAACACTAGCTAGGATGAAGAACTCTCGGAAGGCGGTGGAGAACTCCTGCCATGTTGCCAGATGATCTGGTAGCTCCGTGGCCTAGAAAGTTTCCCACTAGGCACCTGCAGACCCCAGAAGCTGCTGGGCCGCAAAGTACACCTTCTGCTCATCGACCACTCCGAGCAGCCGAAACTTCTGCTCCATAGTGCGAAGCCAGTGCTTCGCCTCCAGGGGTTTGTCAGATGGTGTGAACGTGGGTGGGTAAGTCTTGAGGAAGTCCTGATAAGAGGACTGTCCCTCAGGATGGCGGGCACCACCCCCGTTCCCACCGTTGCCTCTGGGACCTCCGCGGGCAAGGCCCATGATGGCTTGTGCTGTAATCTCCATGGCACGAGCTGTCTCCTAGCGAGCAGCAGCTGACTCCCGGCGAGCAGCCAACAGCTCTGCCATTATCTCAGCGAGGGTCATCGGCGGAGGCGGCGGTGGCGGTGGGAAAGGATGAGGAACTAGAGGTGCGACCTCCTGACCTCCCCCGTTGCCACACTCAAAGGCCTGAGCACTGTCACCCTAGCTCTCGTTAGCCACCCTAGAACTGGTGCTCCCACATCCAGACCTTAGGTTCATCTGTAAGAGATAGGAACCATTTATTAGAACACCTTTTTGATCAGAATCAAGGGATTAGAGAGATGACAGCACAATTATTAAAGCATTAATTTAGTTAGTCCTACCAATTTACTAATTCCATTATACGTGAAGGGGGGTTTTTAGTTCAAGTAAGATGCTATTATAAGGATGCATGCTTCGGCCTACACGTTCACTCAAGACGGAATATAGCGGCATTCGGAAAATTTTCGGCACATCGCACACTCACTTTCCGTCTACTAAGCGATTTCATACGCAACGTAAGTCAGTGTACCTGCAGAAAACTGATTAGATAAAACCAGTGTCACTATCCTAGATAGACCATATTACTAGGGCTTATACTTATTTACCAAATATAATCGTATCCTACTTTTCGCAAAACTTTTGTTGGTCAAATTTTTAAAGTTTTTGAAAGGAGTGATGATATTGGCTCTGGTACCAACTGTGGCAGAACCGCCCGAAATAGCACACTTATGGGGGAGCTCGTCTTCCATTAGACACTAAGCACCCCCAAAGCAAGCTATAGTGAGCGACATCCGTCGGGCACACACCAAGGGAGAACCTAAAGATCCACATTTTTCCCAAGGATCCAATAATGAGAACGAGTTACAACACAAGTCCATCTCATACATTAGAGTTTCTTAAAAAGTACATTATTACAATACCAAATACTAGAGTACGGAATGAATAACAGCGGAATTTAAAAAGATAACATCTAGCGATAAGGGGGGTGAGGAATCCGTCTGAGCCCACCAGAAGGACCCTCTACACAAGGTGCTATTCAAGCATCACCTGCAACAGGGGTAAATAAACCCTGAGTACATAATGTACTCGCAAGACTTATCCAACTAGTGGGAATAACTTCCCGACTCCAAGGAACATGATAAACTTTTGGCTTCCTGGTTTTCTTTAGCAGAAAGCAATACTAATAGTGAGTCTTTATTTAGGTTTTATTATTATCAACCGTGTTAAGTTATCATCTAGCTAGTCTATATAAGCACTTGTTCTACTTTCAAGCAAAAGTTGAGCAATTAGTTCTCTTTCTTCTCATTTTGCACTTTCAGTTCTTACTACGGTGCTTAACCGCAGACAAGCCATACCGGATCGCTCGGCGATTCGCGAATCAATGTGCCCAGCTGGGTGCCCCGAAAACACACGCCTCGCTTGTACCCCAGGCACAAGCAAGACTAACCCATCACTCTCCTATCCCGGGTGTCCAGGTCCCCATCCAAACTTGGACTCCAAGCCCCCACTCCTGAGTCCCGGACTTAGTGTGGTGCAAGGACCTCCACCACCCCGCCTCCAATCAGTCGGTCCAGAAAGAGCTAGATCCGCGACAAGAGAGCAACAAGTCTTTCCTGCGCCCATACCCAAGTATGCGCTCGGGATAATAATCTGTGACTTGCCTAGAGTCATATGCAACGAACGGTCCTTAATCGACATGGACAGGGAAACAGTGTAACCAAGCTATGCCCTGTTGGCCACAGGACACAACCCCTCACACCCACCAGTACCCAAGCCACATCCCTGCCTAGTCACCATTTTCTTTCCTTCGTTTTATCATGAGTGCTCATATTTTATTACCTATTTGCGAGTAACGACAGGTTACTCACGCTACCGATATCCTGAGCATAGCAGCTACTCGACTTGTACTAGTAGGACTCATGGGTAGATATATTTATGCATGTAGTTTCCATACAATCCCTGTAACTTAAATGCACATCACATATATATATTCGGTGATCATAAAATATGGGTTATGCACCGGGGCTTGCCTTGGGCAGGTGCCGGGTCAGTAGGGCTGCAGGTTATCTGGTGGGGGCGAACATGTGGTCAATTTGAATCAAGACACTGCTACCATGATGAATTTGATAGAAGCGTCTCGGCGGCATGGAGACAGCGGAGGCTGGGGAGGTCATGGCATGGCTTGGCTCGGTTCAGCCCGTCTGTGGATGTCAACGCTCGTACAACAAAGGTGGACAGCGAGACATGCGGAACGTGCCCCAGATGGTTATTCGCTGTCGCAAGGCAACGAGGCATGGCATGGCAACCCAGTAGTAGCGCCAGACAAGGACAACATAGCTCGAGCGACGTGGAGGTGATGAGGACGCAGGTGAACGTTACGTGCGCGTGTAGCCAAGGCGGGTCAAAGGAAGCAGTAGCGACGGCAGCATGTAGAGCGAACCCGGTGCGCCTCCGGCCAGAGCGAGGCAGGGCAAGGCGCTGGCAGAGCTCGGCCAGCGCCTAGGGCGCAGTGCATCAGCTGGCGAGGCGACTCGTGTGGCAGTGCAGGCAGCAAAACCACCAAGGCAGCAGCGCAGGACCATGGTCAGCGCTCGGTGGCAGTGAGCACCAGCGGTGCAGGCGGCCTTGGCACGCAGCGCAAAGGCCGCGCGTGCACAAGCGCGGTTGTGGGTGTAGCCGACGCGGCAGTGGGCGTGGCCTGCGTGACAGTGAGCGCTAGCAAGCCGACCACGGTGGTGACCGTGTCCAGGGCCAAGCCCCATGCCATGCACACTTTTTAAAGTAGGTAGAAAACTTGTTCGCAAAGCTCCAAACGCCAAACTACTTGTTCGATGCGCAAGAGGGTACATCAAGCTATCAATCGAAGCAGTGACATTGCGCTATTTCCTAAGCCGATCGTTTTACAAAACTGGCCAAAGTTAGCTTCGTCGACCTATTCGCAAACCTACGCGAAACGACGTCACCCCAAATGATTTCACGTCGAATCCCCATTTCGACCTACTGAATGCACTAGCTAACTATCCCTGCCCTCGACCGCACCTATTACATCGCCGTTAACCAAACGTCCTTTAGCATTTTTATTTCGACAATGATTCAATTAGAATACTAAACAACATTATATGAAACGTAACCTTTGTCTCATGTTTTGTATGAATGTTTCAAGTGCCAAACATCGAATTATAATTCATGTCATACACATATGCACATAAATCTGATGCTCATGAAATGTTTAGCAGGAATAAAACAATGTAACACAGAGGGTGTTACACTTGTGCCCTCGCCTCTTGTGATGATGTTCTTCTTCACTTGAAGAATCATCCCATGACCTTATTGATATGAGGGCTTGGTTCTTGCATGCCTTCTTCTTTGTCTTGGGTGTGGGCTTGTTTGGACAAACTTCCATAAAGTGCCCCAACTCGCCGCATCCATAGCATCCTCTCTTTCTTTGCTCATTTCTTTGATTGGTGAAAATGAGATCTTGGATTTGGATGGGCACACCCTTGACATTGAGCCTTTGGATCATCTTCTCCACCTTGTTGATAAGTTTGATTGAGTCTTCATCAAGGTCGGAGATGGAGGAGGAAGATTGATCATCATCACATGAATCTTCTTCTTCATCATCATCATCCTCATCTTCACTTGAGGAGCTTGAGCTTGAGCTTGTCTCAACTTGCTTGCCCTTCATCTTCTTTTTCTCACTACATGCGAGAGCTTTGCCTTTGCTTGATGAAGAGGCTTCTTCTTGACCCATCTTGTGTGACATTTCAAATGCCACTATCTTGCCAATGACTATGGTCGGGGTCATGGTGCTCAAGTTCTCCATGTTCTGAAGGATGGTGATGATGCTTATATATTTCTTTTGTGGTAGCACGGAGATGATCTTCCTCACCATGTCCGCATCATCTAGCTTTGTTAATCCTATTGAAAGGAGCTCATTGATAATTAGATTCAAACGAGAATACATATCACGAACAAGCTCATCATCATTCATTGTAAAGGAATCATAATTTTGTTTAGCTAGACAATGTTTTTGCTCATGGACATTAGATGTGCCGTCATGGAGTTCTTGGAGTTTTAACCAAATTTCATGTGCCGTATTTAAAGTGAACACTTGGTTAAACACATCCATGCTAAAAGATTCAAACAAGCAATTCTTAGCTCTAGCATTGAAATGAATTTCCTTTTCTTCACTCTTAGTGGGTTTATCGGGATTCTTAATGGGTTTCATCCCGTCATGAGTGACTCTCCAAACTCCCAAATCAACCGCTTCAAGGTAGCAAGCCATTCTAGCTTTATAATAGGGGAAGTTAGTGCCATCAAAGTGTGGAGGCCTAGAGGTATCCATCCCAACCACTCTAAATAGCGTCGGCTCAACAGCGGTTAAGCCAAAGGTCCAAATTAAGCCAACCGGCTCTGATACCACTTGTAGGGGACCGTGACGCCTAAGAGGGGGGGGTGAATTAGGCAACTTAAAGTTCTAACTCTAAACTATGCCCTCTTTTTCTAACCCTAGCAAAACCTATGCAAAAAGACAAACTATCTAAATATGCAACTACGGTTTTGCTAGTGTATTGCTATCTTTACCGCAAAAGGAGTAATGTAATCAATGTAAATGCAGAAGCTAAAGAGCAAGGTAGAGATATGCAAACTCCCGTCAATGACTCTGGTATTTTTACTGAGGTGTCGAGAAGCGCACAAGCTTCCCCTAGTCCTCGTTGGAGCCCCTCGCAAGGAATCCCTCGCAAGGGCCAAGCTCCCGGTCAGGTAACTCTGTGGATAGCCTTGGGCCTTTCCCATGCACAAGTGGGTCTCCAATATGCCTTTTAGCAAGCCTCTCCCGAATGCTCCTCGCTGTCTTCACTATCAAGCTTCCGGCCGAAACACCGCAGGCCTTGTTCCCTCCGGTACACGGTGGCGGTCACACCACAAACGCGGTTGGTGTGATCCCGCAAGACTACAAGCCCCTCCGATGTACAACAATGGTGCGCGCAAGCACCGAGTGGTAAGAGGTATACAAACCTCTCTAAACACTAGGCCTAAACCTAGAGCAAGCACATAAGCGGTGGTCTAATCAACCTAAGCACTTCGTAAAGCACCTACGCTAATCACCTAATAAAACACTAAGCACTAAGCAAGTGGAGATCACTAAAATGGTGTACCAACACCCTTGATATGTTTTCTCAGCTCCACACACTTCAAATGGTCGGTTGGGGGGTCTGTTTATAAGCCCCACTGAGAAAGTAGCCATTGGGGACAAAATCCCGCTTTTCTACTACTGACCGGATGCTCAGGTCGTCCTGATCGGACGCGTCCGGTCATCCTGACCGTTGGAGCCATGATCCACTGATCAGATGCTGCCAGCATTCGATCACATGCCATCTGATGCGTCCGGTTGCAGTATCGCCGCTCTAGAACCTTTCTGTACTCGATCGGACGCTGCTGTTGCCGAGCCTCTTGATCGGAGCATCCAGTCACTATGCTACCAGCGTCTAGTCACTTCTGTGAGCTCGTTTCTTTGTGATCTTGTGTCCAGCTTGGTTCCTATCTTCATGCTTGGACTTTGCTTGATATGTTGGATCTTCTCTTGTGCTTCTAAGGTATTGTTTATGGTGTTGATCATTGAATCATCATGTCGCCTTCATCCAAGTCACGTCTTGCACCCTATTGAACTACAAAACAATCATTTGCAAATTCATTAGTCCAATTTGGTTGTGTTGGTCATCAAACACCAAAATCCAAAGTAAATGGGCCTAGGGTCCATTTTCCTTACACCAGTCCATCGGCACGAGCTCGGTTAACCTACTCCATTGCCATCGACTGTCTCAGTGCTCTACACCTGCACACCACAAAGTCAAGAGACATGTTGCACAACACCACACTCATACACAAGCGAGCTAAGTTCGTATCACTACAATTCATAGGAACACCGACGTGTAGTTGTATTGACATTCAAATTTCTTACCATGTATCTCTGTAGCGGGGCTCTCTAAAGTTGTGTCTCCATCCTTGTCGCCTCGTCGTACGCTTCAGCGATGTCATCCTCGTCTTCGTCCTCATCAATTGGCTTGTTAGTGTAGGGGGCCTGCATATGTGTGCGGGTACTCCTATGCAACCATTGGAGGTAGCGGTCGAAGTTGGGTTGGTCGTGCGGCGGTATCTCGGCGATCAGGACCCTTTGCCGACTTTCCCAGTCGTGGATGAACTTAGCCTTCTGTTCCATCTGCGCTTCTAACTAGGCCTTTCCCGCTTCATTTAGCATCTTGTCTAGTTCTCTTTTATCTCCTTGAACTGGTGCTCTGTACATACACAACATAGAGCCTTTACCTTGTCACATACCTCCTTCTTCCTCTGACGCCGCCATAAATTAGCGGCAAAGTGTCTCATGCACCATCTATGCACTAGAGGCGGGAACCCATCTATATGCTCAGCTCTAGCATTAAGAAGCCCTAGGTGACGGTCCGAGATCAAACATATAGTGCGAGATGGGCCAAGCACTTGTACATGTAGATGCCACATGAACCATAACCATGATTCATTGTTCTCTCCCTCTGCCAAAGCAAAATCCATGGGTACTATCTGGTCCTCAGGATCAACAGCAGTAGCCATCATCAAGGTGTCCCTATACTTTTCTGTCAGGAAAGTGCCATCAACTAGTACTACTGGCCGACAAAACTAGAATGCATGTTCCGTTTGTGCGAACGACCAGAACACACGATAGAGGACATGCGTCAATGGGTCTTGAAAATACATCCCTCTGGTGTCCATAAACCATTTCAAGCTAGGGTTATATAATGCATTGCATATAAGATGCGAGGCACCCTGTTGTACGCTTCCTCCCAACTACCCCAACGAATTGCCAGGGCAATTTGCTTAGCACGCCAAGCCTTTCCATACTTCACATCATACTTAACGAATACAAATATGGACTGTTGTAATGAAGAAACCAAAATGTCATTATTGTCATCAATGAGCTCCAATATACGACGGGCAAGGTAACGTGCAGTGAGCTGATGATGATTTTCCTTCCCCTTATTTGTTAGGCAAGTGTGGGGTTCGACCACTTTACTTATCCTCCACTTGCCATCACTCTATCTCTTTCATGCATTTAACCTCCACATACAACCGTTTTTGCATATCACGTGGTACCTCAACTCCTAGTTCGAATGAGTGACGTTGTACGGCCTATGGTGATACACAGCATAGTCCTAAAGGAAGAGCTTCATCTCTGACATTGTATTGAATATCATCCCCTTACTAAGGATTTCTTTCTCATGGTCATACAATGATTTCCTACACATCTGGAGACCAGTGTCACAAACTGCCATATCCGTCATGCTGACATCCCTATAGTTTGGAATGCCCCTGAAAGGTAGGTTCATCGACCTTAGTTGCTCAAGCTCAGTCGCTATGTAAGGTGGTGGTGGAACATACTGCTGCGCTTCGCTAATTCTACCCCATGAATCAAAGGGGGTACCATCTACTAGCAAATCTGTGACTAGTCTACCATGAGCCTGGATAGCATGCAAAACCTCAGTTGGTACTAGTAATGGCATACCATGAATAGGTATTGGCATGTCATCAACCGGTGTGGGCATAGCATGTCTACCTCCCTAGTCATCATCTGAATCGTCCGAATCACTGCTAACTACATCATCGATCATGTCCTCCTCCTGCTCCTCCTCTTCCAGTTCGAACTCGTTCACATCGAAGTCATTGCTTATATAACCTACTTGACTTGAATGAAACTGCTCCTATGTCAACTGACCGTCCAAATCCAAGTTACCCCGAGTTGCTTCCCCTTCGACCCCTAATTCTTGCTCATTGCCTCCAACACCGTCAATGGATGACCCGTCCAGGTCACCCTGCATCCTATACCCATTCTCCACCACCACCTTAGCCATGGGCACATTAGAACCTTGGAGCACCCTATTGTAGCGGGACCAGTGAGTAGGGTCGCACAAGGGCATCCGAACATAGTGTACCCTAGTCTTCCCAGTATCAAACCTCCCTTTTAGTGTGAAATCACCTCCAAACTTTGCATTCAAACGGACACAAAGGTCGTTGAAGCTTGGAGGTTCATCAAACCATTCCAATTCTTCTTCCATATCCTCAAACATACCATCTTCTCTCCTAACACTTCCTCCATAAAAAAACTCTAACACAACAATCCATCTACAAAAGCGTTTCAGAAACTTCATCAGGTCATCGAAATCGTCGTGCGTACTAACTAACGGACTACACCTATACCAACTAACTATACTAACTAATCTAATATTAATACCTATACCAACAATTCTAACTAACCATACTAACTAACTACACTAAACATACTAATATTAATACATATACTTACTATACTAAGTAACTTTACTAACTATACATATCTAGCTAACTGCAAAACTATATATAACTTATATTTACTAACTTCACTAAATATCTTTGCTAACTAATTGTATAAATCTCTATCCAGTCAAACTAAATTTGAATCCTAACCCTAGCAAAAAAAATTGACAGAGATGCAGAAGAGCATTACCTCGATAAAGATTATGGGTCACCACAATCCACCAATGGAAAGGAGATGGCCGCCGGCGGCAATGGCCGACCGGTAGCGGCCTACTTCTGGAGAGCAGCGGCAATGGCCGGCCGGCTGGTGGCAATCCTCCCTTCTAGAGGACGACGATGGGCAGCGCAGCAATGTCCTTCACGGCTCGAGACAGTGCGGAGAGATGGAGGGGCGACGACGAGGACGGGCGGCGTGCGGCAGTGGGGAGATGGAGGGGCGGCGGTGGTAGTAAGGGAGGCAACGAGACAGGGGGAGACGGATATGGAGTTAGGGAGGACTGGCACATGGCGGCGGGCACGGCGGGGGGCACGACGGCCGGGGTCGCGCCGTGACGGGTGGCGCGTCAGACCTGCCACGTCAGCGGTCACCACAGCCGTTGACTGCCCCCTGCCGCGCCTCTATGCAAGCCGCGGCAGCGTGAATTAGCCGCGCCGTGGAAACAGACGTGTCTAAAAGTGTTAGTTTTGAAAAAAAAACGGTGTCAATTTTAAAAATAATTTAAAAAATGTGTTAAAAATAAAAAAAATTTGGTTCCCAGAGCCCACCACGAGTATTAGCAGTATATATACTTGACTTCAACAGTAAGTCACCACAGTTTGAACTTGCCTTGCACTGCGGTTTTATGGCCCATCTTCAACACTCTCCGACAGTGACGGATCTAGGTTTTACTTAAGACTAGGGCCTCTAAGAAGATACGATACACATGATGTGATGAAAATTAATATCTATTGTGTCTAGTGAGGTCATAAAAATATGAATATATAAGATCAAAATATAAATGAAAAGGTCATAGAAAGATTAATTATGGAACATACATTTGTAATCTGAATGTAGCATAACATTATAACGAGTTCTACTAGATCCTCTTCATCTGTAAATCCATCATCCATATTTCTAACTTCAGTTTTCAGTTTTTTCAATCCAAATGAAATATTGAATGGAAATTGAGTAGAGAAACTGAAAAAGAAAAAATGTGCTTACATTCACGGATTCACAGTCAGTCATGGACTCACGGAGCTGCTTGCATGCATCGGAAGCTCGGAGGGCCCGGGACCTGGAGGCAGGAGCAGGACCGCAGCCCGCACTCCCGCAGAGGCTCCCAAGCAGGAGCGGGGGCCGGCGTATCGGCCTGCGCGGCGATGGTGGCATGCGGCACGGCGCCGGACTGCGGGCGGCGGGTGGCGACCAGCTCCTCACCTCCTCCCCCTCCCATGCACGTGCTGGGCTGCTGGCGGCCTTTGCCTGGGACTCGCCTTGTCGGGGTGAGCCACAGAAAGTAGAAGGGTGTTAGGTTTTGGTGTTAGGCCTTCGTTGTTGGCCTTGAAAGTACATGGGGTATGAAGAACTATTGGGCCAATGACTTGGGCTAGGGCCCTAGGGGCCTTAGGTCCAGATCCGTCCTGTCTATGTTGATTAGCATCCTTGTCAATTCTAAAAAAAAAAAAATAGCATTCAGGGTATCTTCTTAAAGTTGACCGTGCTATGACCATAGTTGACCCTAGGTTGACTTCGGTTGACTTGAGAATTGATAGAGATGATTTATGAATTTGGAGTCCTCGTCCTAGTGTAGAGCACTAGGAATCCTTCAAAGAGAATAAGGTGATTCTTGGATGTTTGAGGAACTGTGCAAGATAATCAAGGAGGTTCTCAAAAAAGTTTTAGTTAGAATGACTTTGGGCCGTGACAACTGAGGCGGTGGACCTAAGGCAACTACCTCCATTAATCGATGATTTTCAAAGGTGCCGTAAATGATTTCGGAGGCAGGCATTTTCTTGGAGCTCCCTAACCATTTAGGAAGCGATAGCTAGGTACGTGTATCCGCCTCCGTTAACGTTTCACCCATGTCTCGTAAAATCATTTTGGGCGGTAATGGAGAAGCTCCTAAATAGTTCCCACGCCCTCGCTCACCAACGGAGAGGACCTCCTATGTCCGATGGAGCTCGCCTGTTTTGTCGTGGCCTGGGACCGGAGCCTGCCCCATGCCACCATGCCCGGGCGCTTGAGCACACACGCCGGTGATGGAGAAGCCCCCGAACAGTTCTTGTTCCCGCTCTCACTAACGGGAGCAACGACATCCATCTGGGTGGAAATGATTTCTCTAGTTTTTTGGTACTGGACGAAGTCGTATCTGGGAGGTATATTCCTCTATGGGTTCAACCCAACCCACCCAGCCGTTCAACCAAACACCTCTAAAAAAGGTCCAACCCATTTCAACCCTCTTCGATCCCCTAAACAAACACAAGCTTAGATTTTTCTGTTCTTTTTCATTAAGACCCAATTTCATAGAGCGGTTAGGAGAAGTGCTTCCTTGAAAATCTGCACATATGAAGAAGAAAAAACATTTACGTAAAGATCTAGCTTGTGTGTTTCCGTGCAAATAGGAGCATTGGTTGTAGGGAACCAACAGAGTTCAATGAATTGACAAGAGCGAGATCCTTCGGTCGACTTCGCATCAGGCTCGATCGCGCCTGCCATGAATACTCTGTTCGTGGGAGGTGCTGTCCAGTCTCCCTGCCCTGCTCTCCGAAATGTGCCTGAAGATGCTCTTGTTGCCCTTCGGTAGCCACCAGATCGATTTAGCTCTCTCTTGGTGGGGTTGATGGGCCAAAACCGCAGTGTAGAAACTGCGTTGACTCACTGTTGAAGTCAAGTAAACTGTTGTGTGATGGTGCCCTGCCAATAAACGAAGAAGCTGCAAGCCTACTATACAACGCGGTACAGAGTCTCAGAGATCAGACAAGTCAATAATTATGCAACTGTTGTGTGATGGTGACGAGACCAGCCCGGACTCGTTGATTTGGACGACGTAAACACATGGTCCATCTGTATGGCGTAGCTCTTCATTCTTCCCCGTTTTATCGTTGCACTACTGGATTCGGGCGATTTGCCGAGTGCCTAATGCACTTGGCAAAGCCTACTTTGCCCTCGGCAAAGCCTTTGCCGAGGGCAGCACTCGACAAAGAGCATCCAGTAAAAAATTCGTCGGCAAAGAATTCTTTACCGAGCGTCTTTTAACGGGCACTCGGCAAAGTCTTTGCCGAGTGCAATCTCGGCACTCGGCAAAGAAAAGTGAACGTCACGGCGCCGGTTGTGTTAGGACGTGCTTTGCCGAGTGCCATGTCAGAGGCGCTCGGCAAAGATTTTTTAATTTTTTTTCAAAATTTCTTTGCCGAGTGCCCTACCGGGGAGGCACTCGGCAAAGATTTTTTATTTTTTTTAATAATTTCTTTGCCGAGTGCCCCGCCAGCTCGGCGCTCGGCAAATATTTTTTAATTTTTTTTCGTAATTTCTTTGCCGAGTGCCCTGGCCCTGGCACTCGGCAAAGCTGGGAATTCTGCAAATCCAGCATTCCCAGCTTTGCCGAGTGCCAGGGTTAGGGCACTCGACAAAGAGGCTAATTTTTTTTTTATTCTATATTCACAAACACAGCATATAAGAGATATATATAACATCTGTGACATCACAAACAAAATATAGCACATATATATCACATCCATCTCATCACAAAGGCAATACCACATATATATCACATGTCGATCACACAATATCTCACATACACGACATCACAAGCATAATAGGTCCAATATCCATCGAAACAAGTCGATAGTTGATCACAGTGCATCACATGTCCATCAAGCGGTGAAAAAGAGATACAAACTACGGGTGGGGAGGAAACTGAGTGCTTGGTGGAGGAAAAGTGCCGTCACCTGCTTGCGCCTGAGATGGGTTATTCGAAGCCGCCGACGGAGGCTGCATAAAGGACAAGAGATTGCATCTGTTAGTGTGGTCATCTAATGAAAGCACTAGTCGAAGCAATTTGGTTTCATACTCACAGGACTAGCTATAACTGGCGGCGACGATGGAGAGAACTGCGGCACAGCTACACCGTGCATTTGCCCAAAGTTCTGCAGGAACGTCGTAATCTCCGCCAGCTGCTTGGCCTGCCTTTCCCGCTCGGCCCGCTCGTCCTGTCTTTCCCGCTCGGCCTGCTCGGTCCTCGCCGCCAGGTCCAGCAGCTCCTGAGCCATCCTCTCGTTATCGGCCTGCAACATTTCAATCGAATATTTCTGTAATGCAAAGGTAACTAAGTTATTTAAAGATCAATGTACGAAGAGTTAAATGGGACTAACCTGGAGTGCGTCGACCCGCTGCTGTGAAGAGGACGGCCGTTGGCGTATGGCCGGGCCTCTGCTCGGGGTCTGTGCTCGGATCTGGGAGAGGGAGGGAATCTTGCTGGGCTCGAGGGTGCCATCGCCAAACCAGTACCGCCCATGCTTCTTGCCTTGTCCGAGCCTCATGACCATCGTCCCATCGATGTCGTCGGTGCTCGGATCCCATTCTGGCCCATGGACTGACCTTGCCTCCAACGCGTACAAACTGATGCGGGTGTGGACGCTCGGGTTGCTGTAGGACTCAGGCGGGTCATCCGAGGTGAAGGTGACAACGGACGTTGCCTTACCCTTGCGGGCCAGACCATATGCCATGAAATTGGGGATGGACTGCCCACCATATGACGCCGACTGTGAGAAAGACAACAAGATGATTAGAAGAAACATGCAGAATGGAGCGTCAGAATACTAAAAATTCACGTACCTATGCTTGCTTGTACGCGCCGAGGCTGCGGCTGCCTTGATGGTGTGTGGGGCCTGTCGCTGCCATATGCTGCTCCCGCCCCACCTCGTGGTCCTAGATATAACCCTCCATGAACCACCTGTCCACGATCATCTCCCAACAGTCCCGATACGACTCGCACCACCATGGAATTATCTACATGTCATAAAGAATTTGAGATGTAAGAAGACCAAATTAAAGCTACTTAATCTCAAAACGAATCAGTATTATTCTTCTTCATTTACCTCAAGGTACTGTTCCCGGGTCAGCGTCCTCTGTCTTGCCTGTGTCTTGGTGATCTTCTCACCAAGGTGCATGGTGTAGTACTTGACGATGCAAGTGAGGCGCTCCTCGTAGTGCATGTCGGTGATTTGTTTCCTGGCACTTTTCACCATCACCTTCTCTGCCCTGTCCTCCTGTCCCTCTTCACATCTGAAAAAAGTTTGCAGACAGACACAATGTATCAATTCATTATGTCAAAAAAGTCAAATGAATACGATGTATTGATCAAAGTTGTGCGAGCGAGACTTACCCAGAACTCTCTCCTCACCCACTCCTGCTTATCTCCACATGCGTCGAGGGCATCTTTGTAGTGGTCCCATGATTTGGCCGGCTTAGTGTTCCCCTTGTGCGTGACAATGCCGGGGTAAAATTGCCTGCACACAAGACCTAGGATGTGGTTGGGGTTGTGTGAGTCACCAGGCGACACAACCAGCCAGTGCCTACACAAGTCATTAACAAACATTATTAGTTTCTCTAACAATTTTCAACAGGTTATATGAAGTAGCTGTGATAAAATCTAAAGTTACTTACCTGTCCCCCTGGGGGCAGATCACTGGGCGTAGGGGAAGAAGTGGAGGCCTAGGGAGTTTCGAGGGACCTCGCAAGTAGATCCTGGCCACAGCAGAGGAGTCCAAACCAGCTATGCCTCCAGCCTCGCCGCCCTGCTGTGCCTCGTCTCCCTCGTCGTCCGTCTGCTGAACCAGCTCCTCCTCGTCCGAGGAGTTCGGGGTACGGCGCTCCTCCTCTGACACGTCACGCGGCCTCCTCCTGCTGCTGCTGCCGCTACCGCTACTCCTGGCCCTCTGCCTCCTCCCATCCAACGACCCCTCTTCTGCATCCGGATCTGCATCGCATGCCCTCATGAACGTTGAGTTCACGTTCCTTGGCACACGACTGCCCGCCATCTTTGTTCAATCGCCTGCAATTAAAAAGAAACAAACAAGACATATTAGTACATGTGTTAAAAATAGATGCTAAATAAATAAACAAAACACGATTACAAAATAACATAGTATTACATGTATTAGAAGTAATCATCATTATTGGGATTATCTGGATCATATGTCTCATCATCACTATCAAAATTGTCCAAATAAACAACACTGTCCGAAGGTTCAATGTTGCCTTCATCGTCATCGTCTAAATGTAATCACTCAAGCATTTCTATGTCCTTGGCATTTTGCACCTCATCTCCTTCTTCCTCGTCATCGACCCTTTCATTGTCTACTTCCATTCCAATCGCCTAGGTTAAGTCTATCACCAACCTCCCTAGTAGCCCATCTTCTTGATAGAACTCTCCTTCATATGTGTTTGGGTTGAAGTTGTAATCTTCATCGTTTGGGATAGGTAGTCTACCATGTGGCGATACCTGGTGCACAATAGCCCAACCCTTAAGAGCCTTGTTGCCTTGGCACGCGTATGGCAAATAATAAACCTGCATAGCCTGGTGAGCCACAATAAAGACATCTTTTCCTTGATAGACGGAATCTTGTCGAATCTCGACTTGACCAATATTAGGGCTCCGTTTTGTTAGTCGAGGATTGAACCAGTGGCATTTGAACATGACGAGACGAAGAGGTTTCGAACCATAAAATGAAAGTTCATAGATTTCTTCGATTATGCCATGATACTCGAGGCCATCAGTGCTAGGAGTACAAACTCTGTTGTTTGTGGTTTTTTGATGGGGCCGAGCTCGCTCGTAGCTTGCTGTGTGAAAGCGATATCCATTCACATCATAACCTGAATAAGCTTTCACCTTATTGTCGAAGCCATTTGCAACCTGTCTCAACTCCTTACTCATAGTTGCATCGGTTTGGGCCTGCAAGCGCAAGAATGAAAGATTGCCGGACTATGTACGCAAAACTCGAAATCTTAAACAAGGTACGAGGTAAATTGGACAATACCTTTGTTTTGAACCAAGAAATGAAATCAGGCCGCCCTGCTCCCGAACCCTATGAAAGAATGGTATCGGTTTGCCATGGGGTAGGACCCCTTGGTTGATGCCAGGATACACGAATAAATTCCCTGTGCAAACGAGAAAGAATCAGTTGGATGCAGAATAGTGGCGACGTATTGAAACATGTTCATTGAGAACTTACTCAATGAACGGCTTCACCTCGGTTAGGTTCTACAACACATATAGCATGATAATGCGCCACTCTTCATTATCCAACCTCTTATTGGTCGATCCACTTGCGCTTCCGAGTTGCCCTTAGAAAAGGCTAAGGTTGGATTCATTCTCGTCAGCATTGTAGCGAGGGAGTGGATTATGCACGCTAGGAAGGTTCATTGTGTAGTATAGCTGTGTGAAGTTTGTCACCTCCTCCAAAATGGAAGCCTCTACAATGGAAGCCTCAATTTTGGCTTTATTTCTACATTTTTTGCGAACGGCCTTCAGACATCTCTCGATTGGATAGCACCAACGGGCCTACATGGCCCCCCCATATGTGCCTCATACAGGAGGTGCACAATCAAATGCTGCATCGACAAGAAGAAGCCGGGTGGAAAGATCTTCTCCAACTTACAAAGCAACTCAGGTGCCACTTTCTCCAAGTTTGCAACCACGGTCCGAGATAGCTCCTTGGCACAAAGCTGGCAAAAGAAATAGCTCAACTCTGCAAGCACTAGCCAGACATGCTCAGGAACATAGCCTCGTACCATCGCTAGAAGAAGCAGCTCAATCCATACGTGGTAGTCATGACTCTTCATCCCGTTGACTCGCATAGTGCCTAAGTTCACTCCCCTGCTCAGGTTCGCTGCATACCCATCAGGGAACATTAACGCCTTGATCCATCGTAGTACTTCCCTCCTTTGTTCGGGTTTCAAGACAAAATCGGCCTTAGGCCTTTTCCAGTTCTTGCTGTTTGCAGGAGGCCGCATCTCTTGTTGTGGTCAATCGCACAACGTCGCTAGGTCTACTCTAGCCTTAGGGTTGTCCTTAGACTTGTCAGTGTCCATGAGTGTTGCCCAAAGTGCCTTGGCAATATTCTTTTCAGTGTGCATTACATCAATGTTATGGGGCAGTAGGAGGCCATTGAAATAGGGGAGCCACGTCAAGCCAGATTTATGAGTCCACATGTGTTGCTCACCATATCCCACAAAACCACCTTCTTCATTGGGCACGAGAGCATCTATCTGAGCATGAACCTCGGCACCAGTCTTCAAGTGCGGTCTAGGGTCCGTGACTACGACACCTTTTCTAAAGTTCTTGGTGTCTTGTTAGAATGGATGGTTGGAATCTAGGAATTGACGATGTTGATTGAACGACGAATACTTGCCACCCTTCTTCATCCAAATGAACCTCACAGCTTCTTGGCATATTAGGCACGAAAACTTCCCCTGAACACACCAGGCGCTGAATAACCCATACGCCAGGAAGTCATGCATGGAGTATTGGTACCAGACGTACATTTTGAAGCTTTACTTTGTAGCTCGGTCGTATGTCCATACCACTTCATTCCAAGCTTTGATCAATTCATCAATCACAGGCTCCATGAACACACCCATATTCTTCCCCGGGTGTCCAGGAATTATCAACGTCAAGATCACGTTATGTCGTTGAAAGGCGACGCTAGGGGGGAGATTGAGGGGGATAACAAACACGGGCCAACATGTGTAAGGGGTGGCCATCATGCCATAAGGATTGAACCCATCTGTTGCTAGCGCGACACGTACATTACGAGCCTCATCGGATTTCAGACGATGTTTGTCATTAAAGCTGGTCCATGCTTCACCATCAGATGGATGTACCATCTTGTCAGGATTGTACCATTTGCCATTCTTGTGCCACGTCATCTGTTTTCCGGTTTCCTCGGTCATGAATAGCCTTTGAAGCCTCGACACGAAGGGAAGGTGTCGTAAGACTCGGGCGGGTACCTTAAGCTGCCTCTTCTAGCCACCACCATCACCAGACTCTACCTCTAGGAACCTAGAAGCTTTACACTTTGGACAATTATTTGCCTCATTGTGTTCTTCATGAAATAGGACACACCCGTTTGGACAAGCATGTATCTGCTCATACGGCATCTTCAGTGCTTTAAGGAGCTTCTGTGCCTTGTACATGGTCTTCGGCAACATGTGGTCCTTTGGAAGTAGGGTGCCAACCACGGCCAACACCTTATCGAAGCCTTCTCGACTCATGTTCAAATCGGACTTCAACCCCATCAAGCGACTAATGGCATCCAGCTGAGAGACCTCAGAATGAGCGTGAAGGGGTTTCGCCGCCAAGTGCATCATGTACTTGAACGCATCTATGGCTGCCTGCATCTTCGCCTCCTCACGTCCTTTAGCAAACTGTGCTTGGTGAACGTCATCTACCATGTCTGCTACCCCGGCATCAGCATCGAAAGCCTCGACGTGTGGTCTCACCACCTCCTCTCTCATACGATCGGCTTCACCATGGTGGACCCACCGGGTGTAGCTCGGCGTAAACCCATTCTTGTGCAGATGTATACCCATGACTTCCTGGTTTTGCATTCTCCTGTTACCACACTTGCTGTAGGGACACAACCATTTTTGGGTATCTAGCGGCCTTGCCAAATGCACGCTTCAAGAAATGATCGGTCTTGTTCATCCATTCAATGCTGACATCACCCTGACTTGTCCGGCCCGTGTACATCCACTGACGGTCCTCCATCCTCTAGCATATATAACATCTCCATAGGTGACCATCAATTGCATCTACGCGGTGTCCCTACTCTCTAATAGGTGAGGATAGGTCCTAATCCCACCCGCGGATGCGTAGATGAGGTTAGTTTCCATGCTCCGCTCCTATCCAAGATAGAATTTTGGTAGCACCTCCCCGTTGTTCTCCCGATGCATGTCCTGTAAGGGAGAGTGTGTATCCGAAGAACAACAGGGGGTAATGCCGAAACACCATCTCGGACGGGAGTGGACCATGGAAACTAACACATCTACGCATCCGCGGGCTGTCCAAAAAACGTGGACAATCCGAAACAGATACGGTCGTAGATATACAAAGATCTGCATACCTCCAATCGTATCTCTTTCGGACGGGAGACACCTGACTAGGTTACGCGACCAAAGACCACATACGGATAGAGGGGTTATACCTAGGGTGCCGGTGAGGTTAGGGTAGCGGGGCGGTGGAGAGTCGGTGCAGTGGCGAGTCGACGCGGTGCAGGAAGACCCGCAACGCCGACGAAGACGATCGGGGTCGCCGAGTCCCTCTCACAGGTCCTCCTGCAAAAAATGGCAAAAATGGTTAGTGTCGACTCAAAATTTCAGCAGCACCTCCCCTGCACGGGGAGGTTCCCAAAACCTGCAAAAAACATGGCACAAAGGCCAACAACCACATATATACCAAACATGGGCACGAAGGCCAACAACCACCAATATATCAAGAGGAGCCATGTACTTTAGTTCTCTTTCCATGCAGATGAAAGTATTGAAGTAGTACAACAACAATTACTACTAACCCTACAACTACTACTAACACTACTACTAACAACTACTTAACTACTAACAGTACTAATACTAAGAACTACTTAACTATTAACAACTACTACTACTAACCACAACTACTTACTAACTACTACTATTTACTAACTACTACTACTACTAAGCCTACAACTAACACTACTAACTACTACTAACAACCACTACTACTTACTAACTACTACTATTTACTAACTACTACTACTACTACTAACCCTACAACTAACACTACTAACTACTACAACTAACACTACAACTAACACTACTAATTACTACTACTAACACTACTAACTGCTACTACTACTAACACTACAAGGGTAGGGCTTACCTTGGCGGCAAGAACGGCAAGAGCGAGGGCCGGCGACGACGGCGGGGATGACCGCAGCAGCGCGAGGATCAACGGGCGGTCGGAACGGCGCGAGGATCGACGGGCGGTCGGGTCGGCACCTTCCTCTTCTTCCTCCTCCCCTTCTCTTTCTTCCTCTTCTTCCTCCTCCCCCTTCTCTTTCTTCCTCTTGCTCCTCTCCTTCTCCCTCTGCTGGCCGGCCGTAGGGCACGGCGGGGCCGGTGGAGCTCGGGGCCGGCGGGGGAGCTCGGGGCCGGCCGGGTCGCTGTCCCCGGGGAGCTCGGAGCCCGGGGCGCTGGCGAGCTCAGGGCGGCGGCCGGGGACCCGGGGCGCGGGCGCGGGGCCGCCGGGGCGGGGCGGTGGGCCACCAGGGCTGGGCGGGAGCGCCACCAAGACGGGGGCGGGGGGCGCGGAACGGGTGCGGGGGTGCGGGACGGGGGCGTCGGGGCGGGCCCGGCAGGACCTCGTCGGAGGGGGACGACGGCGGGGGCGGCGCGGGGGTGGGGGGGCGGCGGCGGCGGCGCGGCGACGCGGGGGCGGGTGGGAGAGGAGTGAGGAGGGGGCGGGGTTGGGCCGGCCCATTCTGGGCCTTTAGGTTAAAAGATTAGCCGAGTGCCAGGCCCAGCGGCACTCGGCAAAGGTTTTTTTAGTGTTTTTTAATTCTTTGCCGAGCGCCCTGTGACCTGGTCGGATGCCTTTGCCGAGCGTCAGGTCACAGGGCGCTCGGCAAAGAATTTTTTTAAAAAAAATAAAAAACCTTTGCCGAGTGCCTAACGGCGGGGCACTCGGCAAAGGCTGACGGAAGGTGGCCGCCGTCACGCCGGCCACCTTTGCCGACAGCCAAATTTTGCCGAGTGCCCGGCACTCGGCAAAGGAAAATTTTTGCCGACGGCTAAAGTTTGCCGAGTGTCCGGCTCTCGGCAAAGGCAGATTTGCCGATGGCCTATCTTTGCCGAGTGCCGCTGTGTCCGGCTCTCGGCAAAGATTGCCTTTGCCGAGTGCCCGACATAAAGCACTCGGCAAAGCTGTTTGCACTCGGCAAATCAGCCGTGTCCGGTAGTGTTGGCTGCATGTATTTTGTTTGACTTGACTTGGTCTCATGAGCCAGGCTCGCATTGTGCAGCACAGGGCTCCGTTAACAATACTAGTAAGATGTATTAAGGGATATTAGTGTACTTTAAGTTAGATTAAGACATTAAAAGTAAAATAGGGACTACTTGTTTTCTATTTTTGTTTCATACGATATAGGTTCGTGCAGCCAACCAGACAGTCGTTTCTCAGTCAGACTCTATACATACAGACAACCAAACAACATCTTGCATCTCCATGGCCTGTCAAACGAGAATCTGGTTCCCACAAGATGCAAGCCAGGCTCCGTCGTTCACCAGCGAAGGGAACCAAACACGCTGATACTTGCTCTACTATTAGATCAGACAAGTCAATAGTTATGGAACTGTTATCTGACTGTGACATGACTCCGACATTATTATAATTGCACCGTGTTCAAATTGAAACCGTACCTATGTACGTAGATGACTTGACTTGACTTCATCTCATTCTTCCTAGTTGGATCCAAACATTGTTCAGTATATTGTCGGCATCATTGTTCGGTACTACGTGACTGCCTTCATGTCATTATTATCACTCCATCTCCCATCCGCCCAGCGCGTGACAATTTTCCAAGCTGCGGCAATGGCTTGCAGCATCCACAACCATCACACCAGCTCATGGTTCTTTGCACTACTGGTAACTCTCCTCCTCGCTGAGACCCTGGCACATCGCTCCAGTGCATTGTGGGCAAACAGAAATAGCAGCAGTCCCACCGGCGGCAGCAGCTTGCAGGTTCCAGTGCGTCGTTGCCGCCCCGAGCACGCTTCGGCACTACTCCAGCTGAATGCGTTGCCGGCAGTGTCACTGGGCTTGACCCCTCGTTCCGGTCACTAGTAGGTATCAATGGCAGCAGCCCCACCCTGCCCTCTTCAGTCTCACCTCTCTCAAACACCTCATCCTTGACGGCAGCAACTTCTGCGGCTCCCACCTTCCAGCGTCTGGTTTTGAGAAGCTGACACGTCTTGAGGACCTTAGCATTGGGGGTTGCAACCTCACTGGCGCAATCCCTCCCTCCTTTTCAGGTCTTCATTCCCTAAAGACCATTAACCTCGGGTCAAATGATTTCAACGGTGAGTAAGATATCACTGATTGGACATGGTTTTTTCTGTCCTATACAACTTACAGCCATAATACCATTATCATGTAACCTCAATCTTGGACTTGGTTTTTTCTGTCCTATACATCTTACAGCCCTAATGCCATTATCATGTAACCTCATTTTTTTTTAATTTTAACACTTTTTGAAACTAATTTTAAATCTAACACGGTCGGTTTTTTTTTAAACTAACACTTTTGGCCATGCCTATTGCCCTGGCGCGGCCAAATGCCTGTGCCGCGCCATGCATGGTGGCGCGGCAGAGGTCTGACGTGGCGACGACCGGAAACGCGTCCAATGACGTGGCAGGGCTCTGCCGCGCCACCGATCTTGGCGCGGCAGTGCCACGCCACGGCGCATGGCGCGGCTGGGCCAAATAAATATCGCGAGCGAGCACCCCGCCCGCACGCACCCCTGCCTGCCGCCGCGCATCGCCCGCCGCCAGCCGCACGCACCCCGCCGCTGCGTAGCGCCCGCACGCGGCCGCGCCTGCCCACGCCACGCCCGCGCTGGCCGCGCCCGGCCACTCCTGCCACGCAGCGCCCACGCCGGCCGCGCCACGAACGCCGCCCGCTCCTAAGGTACCTCCATCTCGATTTCATGTTATTTTGATTATTATTGTTTTAGGATAATTAGTTATTTAGGATAATTAGTAATATAGGATAGTTAGGGTTTTATGATTGTTATTGATTTGTGATAGTTAGTGATTTAGGATAGTTAGGTTAGTGAATTTGTTTGTGATTTACGTAGGTACTTTTTAGGTTTGAGGTTAGGATTTTGGGTTTAGGGATTGATTAGGTATTTATTATTTAGTTTATAGTTAGTTATTTAGTTAGGGATTTTGGGTATAGATACTAGTTTACAAATGTCGGTACTTACTAGTGCGTGATACGCCGATTTTAATGACTTCATGAAGTTTTGTCAAATGCTTATATTCCTAGTGAAGTTGTTTATGTTACTAGTGCATGATATGTCTGTTAATTTTACTTTGAATATATACATGTGCTTTCATATTGCATAACAAGTAGTTCAAATTTTGCCATGCTACGTAATGTTAATTTGAATTTTGTTAATTTGAATACTCTAACGCTTTGTTTATCAATTTATAACAGGATGGCCCTTCCCACGCATCACCCGTTGTACCCTATTCTTGAGGTGGAGTACGACGACCAGCACCGAGCACACATTTTGAGTGACAACGACCCAGAGGTGGCCTTGCCTCCTTTGAGGCCCCGCACGCACACTAGGGCGCACCAGTGGGACGAGCGTTATGCACCGTACATACGGCGTCCCGGCTTCCTCGAGCTTGTCCGTGTTGTCAACCATGGTCTTCCGCCCCTTGACCCAACACTACTTACTGCAGCTGTAGACATGTGCGAGTGTATTATTTGTACGAAAACTTTCTTGTAACAAATTTGAGTCAACTAAGAGTCATTCTATTCTTATAACAGGTGGAGCCCTGGGACCCACACGTTCCACCTACCTTGTGGCGAGATGACCTTGAGCATGCAGGACGTGAAGGCTATTTTAGGGCTTCGGTTGGGGGGACTTTAAGTGACAGGGATAGTTGACAACGATCACTGGAGGAAGCTGGTGGCTCAGTTTACTGGCTTTCTTCCACCGAACGACGAGGCTTCCAAGAAAAATAAGTGAGTAATTCAAGCCTATTTAATATTTGCATTGCTTTCCTGCAGCCATCGGGTCTCATTTTCTTTGGTCAATTTTAGGAAAAGTTCCGGTGTTTCGTCGTCCTGGATCACGAGCGCTTTGATTACTTGGACCCACAGGCTGAGGAGGCTCTGATCGACAGGTTCGCTCGAGTGTGGCTTTGGCACTTTCTTGGTGCTTTCCTCACTACCGGAAACCGGTACTTTGCCTAGTGCCGGAAGCTTTGCCGAGTGTATTTTATCGGACACTCGGCAAAGACGGCTTTGCCGAGTGTTTTTTTCGGCACTCGGCAAAGATGGCTTTGCCGAGTGCTTTTTTCGGCACTCGGCAAAGATGTATTTTGCCGAGTGCCATTTTTTGGCACTCGGCAAAATGCGTCTTTGCCGAGTGTTTTTTTTTGGCACTCGGCAAAGAGGCATTTTGCCGTGTGCATTTTTTTTGGCCCTCGGCAAATCATTTTTTCAAAGCAATTTTTGAGGCCCTAAATGAATTCAAATGAAAAACTTTTCAACTACAAAGTTGTATAACTTCTCAAGATCTACAAAGTTTATTTTGGTTATTTCTTCATTTGACAAAGCGACAATAACATTGTTCATAAAATCTATATCTCTCATATTAGTTTCATGAAAGTCGAAGAGAGATATATAAGATTTGTGAATAATGCTACTACCACTATGTCGGATGACCAAATGACCAAAATAAACTTTGTAGATCTTGAGATGTTATGAAATTTTGTAGTTGGCAACATTTTGATTTGAAATCATCTTGTCATGCAAAAATGACGTTTGAATTTGAAAATTTTAAAATTTGAATTTTTCAAAAGACCTCGGATGGAAAAACTTCCTAAATGAAAATTGTAGATCCCCAAAAGTTATGAAACTATGTAGTTGACAACTTTTTTATTTGAAATCATCTTATCATGCAAAACTACGTTTGAATCTCTCAAATTTAAAATTCGAATTTTTCAAACGACCTCGGATGGAAAAACTTCCTAAATGAAAATTGTAGATCTCCAAAAGTTATGAAACTATGTAGTAGACAACTTTTTGATTTGAAATCATCTTATCATGCAAAACTACGTTTGAATCTCTCAAATTTGAAATTCGAATTTTTCAAACGACCTCGGATGGAAAAACTTCCTAAATAAAAATTGTAGATCTCGAAAAGTTATGAAAATTTGTAGTTGACCACTTTTTAATTTGAATTCGTTTAGGGCCTCAAATAAGCAATTTACTCTCGATTTAGTATAATATATGAGGATAGATAACGGAATTTAGACACAAGTGACAGTGTAGTGCAGTGGTAGAGCAGCAGACACACGAGAGAGAGGTCGTGAGTTCGAATCCCGCCGGCTGCATTAGCTGTGAATTTTGCTCAAAAAATACAGCGACTTCGATGGCCGGTGGCGCTGGACGAATGGGCACTGGACGATGACGCCCTTCCCCGAAAAAAATTTTGCTATTATTTTTGGGTTTTTTCGCATTTTCATTTTGCCGATTGTAAATCTTTGCCGAGTGCTTTTCCGGCACTCGGCAAAGGCTTCGCCGAGTGCCCGACAAAAAGCACTCGGCAAATGCTTCTTTGCCGATTAATTCTTTGCCAAGTGCCCTTTGCCGAGTGTGGCACTCGGCAAAGCCTTTACCGAGTGTATTTCGGGCTTTGCCGAGTGCCGCAGGCACTCGGCAAAGTGCCGGTTTCCAGTAGTGCCTCTTCCTAGACGCCTCGGGCAACACCATCAGCTGGATCTTCCTTGACATACTACGCCAGCCGTGGGAGAACATAGCGGCGTACAGCTAGGGCAGCGCAGTCCTGGCATGGACGTATCGACAGCTATGCGTTGCCTGTCGTTGCACCTCAGGATATGCGAACCTTGGGGGTTGCCCGTACCTACTCCAGGTTTGGTGTTGGGAACGATGGCCCGTTGGGAGGCCCCTTAATAATGATTTACTGGTAAGTACTTCGGTTCATTATAATCTTCGAGGCAGTTACATATGATGAGATTATTAATGGCTAATTCATTATCGTGTTCAATATAGCGATGGAATGGGCAGGATACACTCTCTATAGCTCTGTATATCTGGACAAAAGCAGAGTTAGTTCAAGGGAATGCGAGGCGCAAGTACAGGGAGTACATGGATGGTCTCGACGTCGTGACACAGCACTAGGTTATGCTCTTTTTACTATCATACCTGTGTCTTGTTCGATGTACACTATATCACAACCTAACTCAATTACGAAATTTCAGGTGCATTGGTGTCCTTGGGATGCTCCGGAGCTCCAGTACCAAGCTCATCTTTTACTGTTAGTGTATGGGAGCCATTTCTGTTGAGTCAACCTAAGCGTCACAATAGTCCACTCAGTACCGTTCGATCTCTAAAACTGCTTCGTACATTTCAGCTCTGTCACTGATGTATACAACTGTCTAGTATTTATTAAGTAAACAGAGGAACCTGCCTCCACTCCAAATTGCAAGTCGTTTTGTCGTTTCAAGATGCATATTTGCACCTAGAAAAGTGAAAACGACTTACAATTTAGAATGGAAGGGATAGGTTCTATTAGGACCGGCGGCTCGCTGGACCTAGGATCTCACCACCGCCGGCGTTGCCCGGAGCACGGTCACCAGGAGCTGGAGCGAGAGTTTGTAACTGAACACGTGAGAAGACACACTTTTTCCACTGCGATGCGCAACTTCTGTTGATGCACTGATTCAATACTTAACTGGCCTTGATCCGCATTCCCCGCCACGACTCGCTGCTGCACGGTGTGCCGTTTTACTCGGTCACCCACGCGACATGCACGGCGAGCGCGCCATGGCGGAGATAGGCCTTAGGACGTGGTCATGACGCAGCGCATGCACATCTCTACGCTGCCCACAATTCTATGCGCTAACTAAACATGCTATTACATGATTGTAACAAACATCTAATGCACCTACATGAGTACAATGATACTGTCACGATTACAAGTATGAACATCAACAATTCACCCCCTTAATCGTGACTTAGCTTGCTGACGCCCAGCTGCTGTCGCATCTCCACGAATTTGATCCTTCCTAACGGCTTCGTCAGGATGTCTGCTAGCTGCCTGTCAGTGCTCACATGCTCTACCTCAGCAATGCCATTCACAACACACTCTCTTATGTAATGGTATCGAGTGTCTATGTGTTTGGTTCTTTCATGATACATTGGATTTTTTCACAGCTCGAGTGCCGACTTGCTGTCCATTAGAAGCCTGAATTTCTGCAGTTTCTGACCAATCAGATCTGCAATGAGCCTACTCAACCACACCCCTTGGCAAGCTGCTGATGCTGCTGCAATATACTCAGCCTCATAGCTAGGCAGTGACACAACTCGTTGTTTATGTGAAATCCATGTCACCACATTGCCGTTCAGGAAGAACACAACTCCAGATGTGCTCTTTCTCTTCTCCAGGTCACCTACATGATCACTATTAGAGTAACCCAACAGTTTCAGGTTTTCAGTAGGTTTGTTTAGGTACTTGCATCCATATTCAGAAGTTCCTGCTATGTATCTGACAATCCTCTTTATAGCAGCCCAATGTTCGTTGGTAGGGGACTCCATGAATCTGCTAACCATGCCCACAGAATAGGCTATGTCAGGTCTAGTATTCATCAAATACCTCAGACTACCAACTATGCTTCTGAACCTGGTTATGTCTCTTGCCATATCAGGTCTGCCAGGTAGGAGTTTGCTATTCTGATCCATGGGGGTGTCTACTGGATTACAACCAGTCATGCCACATTGCTCTACAATTTTCTCAGCATATGCTCTCTGGCAAATAGTAATTTCACTAGGTTTCTGCTTTACTTCCATTCCCAAGTAGTAACTCAACAATCCCAAGTCACTCATACTAAAAGTTCTGCTCATCTGCTGCTTGAACTCTGAGATTTTTTCACTGTCAGGCCCACAGATGACAAGATCATCTACATACACTCCAAGCAGTAGCAGTGAGCTGCCACTACCTCTTTTGTAGACTACTTGTTCTTCTTCACTTCTACAGAACATCAGCTTGACAAGTTCATGATCTAATTTTGCATTCCATGCTCTGGGTGCCTGTTTCAGGCCATACAGAGCCTTTTTCGGCTTCAGCACCTTCCCTGGGATTTTTGGATTTTGAAAACCTGGAGGCTGATGAACATATACTTCCTCCTGTAATTCACCATTCAAGAAAGCAGATTTGACATCCATATGATGCACTTGCCACTTCCCTTGGGCTGCTAGTGCTAGTATCAGCTTCACTGTTTCCAGCCTAGCTACAGGAGCAAATACCTCCTCATAATCCACTCCATACTTTTGAGCATATCCCTTTGCTACAAGCCTTGCTTTACATTTTATTATATTCCCCTCTAGATCTCTTTTCACCTTAAAAACCCACTTCAAGCCAATTGCCTTGTGACCCTTTGGTAAATCAGCATAATACCAAGTGTCATTTTCTTTGATTGATTTCAGCTCACTATTCATTGCTTCTAACCAGCATTTCTCCTCTAGTGCTTGTTCCACTCCAGATGGCTCATCTGCTGCAAGGAAACATACAACACTGTATTCATAATCTTGAATCTCATCAGTGGACCCAAACAAGTCATCAAGTGTTCTGAATCTTAGAGGTCCTCCAAATGTTTCTTCAGAGTGTGCACTAGGTGGTGTTGCCCATTGTGCAGCTGGCCCTTGATCTGATCCTGGAGCATTCTGGGGACTTGGTGTTGCAAACCCAGGTTGCATATCACCATTTGGCTCAACAGCCCCACCCCCTTGATTCTCTGTAGCTTGCTCTACTACATTTCCAGCTGTTGTCGGATTTTCATCAGTCGACTCATAATTGACAACAAAGGTGTCTGTCGACTGGTGCTCACTGTTTACTACATTGGCCCAATCAAAAGGATGCTTTTCATCAAAAATCACATCTTTGCTGACAACCAGTTTCTTGGTAGCAGGATCAAAAAATCTGTAACCCTTTGTACCAGATTCATATCCTATGAAGGCCATTTTTCTTGATCTGTCAGAGAGCTTGTTTACACATGGACCAACAATTTTCACATGAGCCAGACAACCAAAGGTCCTGAGATGATTCACCCTAGGTTTCTTGCCATGTCATGCCTCAAAGGGTGTTATATTGTTCAGGCTTTTTGTAGGTGACCTGTTCAATATATAAACTGCAGTACACACTGCCTCACCCCATAGCTCAGAAGGAACCTGCATGGTTTTCAACATACACCTAGCCATTTCTATGATAGTTTGGTTTCTTCTCTCTACCACCCCATTCTATTGAGGAGAATAAGGAGTGGTGGTGTAATGTTTGATTCCACCTTCACTACAGAAAACTGAGAACATATTGGAAGTGAACTCACCACCCCTATCTGTCCTTAGAGCCTTTAACTTGGCTTCAGTCTCATTTTTAGCTCTCATTTTTATCTTCTTGAAACAGTCAAGAGCCTGATCTTTTGACTTGAGCATTTCTACCCACATGTATCTGCTATGATCATCCACTACCAACAGGAAATAGGAAGCACCCCCACTATTTTTGGAGTGATATGACCACACAAATCAGCATGAACAAATTCTAGGCATTTTCCTGCTCTGAAGCTTGACACTTTGGGAAAAGGAGCTCTATGTTGTTTGCCAAGAACACAACCATTACAAATTTTCTCTACCCTTGTAACAGTTGGCAACCCTTCTACCATTTGCTTTGCACTAAGATCACTCAAGGCTCTGAAATTTAGGTGCCCATATCTAGCATGCCATAGCCAAGATGCATCATCAATTTGTGCTAGCAAACACACTGGGGGAACTAGACTCAACTTAGCAAGGTACAGTCTATTGCCACTTCTAGGTGCAGAGATTAACAGAGTCTGTGCCTGATCGAACACTCGCAGCTTCCCATTCTCTCCCAAATACTTGAACCCCTTCTCTTCTAACTGACCTAGGCTCGCTGGACCTAGGATCACTCACCAGTCTTGCCGAGCACCCACTAGCCATGCCGACCACGGACAAGCGTTGTCTGTTCCCACACACTATGGCTAGAGCTTGAAGAAGAGGGGAGAACACAGCATGCACACACAATACAAGACACCAGTGTTGGCCAAAGCCCTGTATGGGACATGTCAAATCTGAACTCTTTTTACTGAGTTGCCGTGGTAGGCTATTTATACAACTCTATCCATCTAGTCGCAATACAGCTGCCCTGCTACAACAGTGACTAGATCACATACATGGCTGACTCTGCGTTGGCCTCTTCATGTGGCTATAGTGCTGCAGGTGAGCAGTTCGGCGCCTGCACCTACAACGGCTACAGTATCACAACAGGGAGCCTTTTCGGTGCCGTCTTCCCTTGCTGTGTTCACACAAGGTAGCAGTAGATTATCTAACAATCTTCCCCTAATCCTACTGCTAACCCTCGTACCCCCTCCATGCCGATCATCTCCTTCAGCTCCGTGAGTCGAAGACATCCGAGCGGCTTGGTGAGGAGGTCCGTGAGTTGCCGACCAGTTTCAACGAACTCAATGACGATCTGACCTCCATCGACACAGTCCTTGAGAAAGTGGAACTTCACGTCGATGTGTTTGCTCCGGTCGTGTAGAACTGGATTCTTCGCGAGGGCGATGGTGGGTTGGTTGTCCACCATCAGTGCTGGTGGGTGAGCTTTCATACCAGTCAGCTCGCCCAGCAGCCAGCGTAGCCACACAACTTGGCACGCCACTGTGGCCGCCGCTACATACTCTGCCCACACATAGATAGCGCCACCACCTTCTGTTTCAGCGACAGGCATGAAATTGGGGCCGATCCGAGGAAGACGAGCACGCCAGAGGTGCTCCGTCGTCTGTCGATGTCCTCCGCCATGTCTGCATCGCTGAACACAGTGAGCTGCAGCCTACTCCCACCGGTCTTTGGAAAGATAATCCCATGATCCACCGTCCCCTTGATGCAGCGCAGTAGCCACTTTACCGCAGCTCAGTGATCCTCTCTGGGATCCTCCATGAAGCAACTAATGTAGCCCACAATGAACACAATGTTTGGCCTCATGTGGACTAGGTAGCGCAGACCGCCAATGATACTCCAGTAGAGTGTTGCATCCACCTTTGCCGCGGTGCTGGCCTTCGTCAGCTTCAGCCGCTCCTCCATCGAAGTCACGCATGGCTTGCACTCAGCCATGTCGCTCCTCTCCAATAGCTTGGAGGCATACGCGCTATGACGGAGCATGAGTTCCTCCTTCCCCTCTGTCACCTCGATGCCGAGGTAGTAGGAGAGTGCGCTGAGATCGCTCATTCAAAAATGAGACGCCATCTCGTGCTTGAAGCTGTTTGAAGCGACCCCGCTTTCCGCGAAGGGAAAACTACAGCGTCGAAGTGTAATAAGACCGTGTAGATCCTATTACCCAAATTCCAGTCGAATATCACATCCATACAATGATAATATCAGAGTACAAATAGTGCGGAATTATATAAATTATTACATTGCCGCATTAGCGGAATCAAAAGTAGCTTTCATTCAGAACAGCTTGAAGATAAGATCGCCAAACTTGAGCGTAGGAACGAACCCCTCAACCGTCAAACTCCTCAGAACTATTCTCCTCAGCAGAACCTGTGTGCCAAAATTTATTAGTACGATTTGTACTGGCCACTCCCAACCCTATGAGCATTGCTTTGTGGAAATTGGATGCAAGTTGGATATAGTCAAAGGGAATCTATAAGGCTGGGGTTTCCTATGTATTTAGCATATCAAGTATATAAAGGTATAGTCAAGTTTTAACACCATTCCCACACACATTCCACCCCATTCCCATTCCAGAGCTAGGTTTCGATCCTGGGATCGATATACCACCATCTCCACATCATCACCATACCATACCATCGCTCAGTCGATAGGCCAACTCCCTCTCGGCACTGTCTCAAGGTCCGTAGCCCCTGGCTATGTCCGACACTCTCTCACAGGGGAAGAAGAGAAAGACTCATCTCACTATCTAGTTTAAGCAAAACCCAGGAAAGGTCCACAGCCAACAAGTCAGCACATGTATCGATCGATCAACCATACACTCTGCAGAGGTTTTACATAACCACAAGATCTACCTTCCTCGCTGACCGTCATCAATTGAGCTGATTCCGACCGCTTGCTAGCCTAGGATAATGCCACTCTACCATTCAGCCCTGGTTCACCCCAAGTCTAGTCTGGGGTGGCTGAAACTGTGAGTCATGAGCCAGGTCCACAAGGTCTCCATGAAGTCTCGGAAGGGTGTGGGGGAATCCTCCGCGCCCCATACCTCCTTACACTGTTCGCTATCAACCTAGCAGTAGTGGTAATATCCTACCAAGTAGTCCGATCGTCCCGCACCATATAGGGCGAGTGGTATGTAAGGCTTCCCGATGAATCTGAGTACTAGTAAGTCCTTAGGGGTGACCAAGCCAGAATGTCTTCATCAGGGTTTCCACTATCGTGCCACCTCAGCACCTCCATCCCGGGCTCCTCCCATCACAGGTTCACACCTAGGACCACCTCTTATACCATTTACCCACCATAGGTATCCATTCCAAGGGTGCCTAGGTAGCACCCCATGGCA
This sequence comes from Miscanthus floridulus, assembly GCF_019320115.1. Taxonomy (NCBI): domain Eukaryota; kingdom Viridiplantae; phylum Streptophyta; class Magnoliopsida; order Poales; family Poaceae; genus Miscanthus; species Miscanthus floridulus. Next base: position 53,880,700 of record NC_089589.1, on the reverse strand, counting down.
AGACTTGCTCCAGGCTCGTCGTATACTCCAACTTGGTCGACACAACCCTTACCCTCCACGCACCCAAGTCACACACGCAACACTCTCCCCATAGTCTAGATAACACCAGTTTCCACCACGCATCAATGTAGTGCAAGCGTAGTAGAAGTAATAAGCAATATAGTAGCAAGCGTGTGTCTAGCCTAATAGCAGGGTGAGTAGGGGTAAGGTTGCATCAAGGTAAAGGCCATCAAGAAAACATACTACCATGCAAGTCCTATCATAGTGTGATTACATCAATAAAGTAAAGCAATAGCAGTTCTATATTAGCCATGCATAATAGGTGCTATGAGATTGGGTGGGATGTGGCACCTTTAGTGTAGTCGTCTCCGTACTCCTCATAGTACTCACAATCCTCGTCCGTTTGATTCTCCTCCGAGTCTGCAAACGATCGCATTACAGTCGCGTTCGCGACGTCTATAGCATGACACAAAGAAGCAATGAAAATTCAAAAGAGCCAAATGCACTCAAACATGGGTTCATTGCGTAGAGCTTGATTTTAGATGAATTTTGGTCCTAGTCTTGTATTTTTCTGAGTTCGTATGGATTAGTTATGAATTTCTAAAGTTTAAATCATTTCTGAAAATGGAAAAGGCCGAATTAATCCTAGGCTGACACGTGTCACGCTGTGACTGGTCCACGTGGTATGCTGACGTTAGCATGACATCATCATCTGACATGTGGGTCCAGACACTACAAGAAATTCTTCTTTTTATGACAAAATCCCTCATGACGAGGCCTGTTTTCGTCATATAATGTAACATAATATGACGAAAAGTTATGTGTTGTCATAAAATTATGAGACCCAAAAGTATTTATGACGACATTGTTTCTTGTGTCACATAAAGGTAGCAAGTTTCGTCACAAATTGTCAGGCGACAGGAGTCGGTTGACGGTTGTGAATTTATGATGATTTATACAATTTTTATATGACGACAGTAGACCGTCACTGAATGTTTTATCAAATATGACGACCCCCAATGTCATAAAATACCCCAGTATGAGGTGGAGCCTTGACCCATGACAGTTGGGCTCGGAGCTTGGCCTAGGCCCATGTAAAAATGTAGAGGGGGCCCAGGTGGAAGGAGGCAGGCCGAGCCTAAAATAGAAGGCCCGAGAGATGTTTTTTTCTTTTTCTTTCTTTTTTTAAAAAATTTATAAATCACTTGTTCATCATGAACAAGAACGATTTCTCTTTTTAATTTCTAGTTAAAACTTGTAACTAGTCTTTCTCTCACATATTAACTCCAAATGTGATGATTTTTTTCCTAAATTTTTCTAAAATCATTATCTATCAAGTTAATGTATTGATTTTGGTCATCTTTTCATGTGACAAAGTTTGACCAATTCGAATTTTAAATTTTAAAAAAATGACGACTTCAAACTAGATTTTGAAACCTAAAATGATTTCAAATGAAAAAGTTATAAACATAAAGGTTGTATAATTCATCAAGATCTACATTTTTTATTTTGGTCATTTGTTCATCCGATAAAGTTATAGTAAAGTTGTTCATAAATTTTACACATCTCTCTTATAGTTTCATAAACTACAAGACAGATGTGTAAAATTTGTGAACAACATTACTATCACTTGGTTGAATGAACAAATGACCAAAACGAAGCTTGTAGATCTCAATGAGCTTTACAATGTTCTTGTTGATGACTTTTCATTTGAAATTACTTAGTACCCTAAAATTATGTTTGAAATTCTAATATTTTGAAATTTAAAATTCAAACTGTTCAAACAATGTCATATGAAAAAATAACCAAAACAAAGAAGGTAGATCTTGATGAGTTGTACAAACTTGGTATTCATGACTTTTCTAGTTGAGACCATCTAGGGTTTCGAAAACTGGTTTGGGGCTGTCAAAATTTAAAAATCCAAAATTTGAATTGTTCAAACTTTGTCAAATGAAAAGTTGACCAAAACAACAAATGTAGATCTTGATGAGCGTAACAAACTTGGTATTCATGACTTTTCTATTTGAAACAATTTAGAGTTTCAAAAATTGGTGTCAAAGTGTCATTTTTTTTTAATTTAAAATTTGACTTGGTCAAACTTTGTCAAATGAGACACTAAATGACCTCAGATGAAAAACTTTTGAATACAAAGGTGTTATAATTCATCAAGATCTACAATTGTTATATAGGTTATTTTTCCATTTGAGAAAGTGTTAGTAAACACTAGTCACAAAATCATGAATCTCACATAGAGTTTATGAAACTATATAAGAGACTTGTCAATTTAGAACTAAACTTTCCTAACACTTTCTCAAATGCAAAAATGACCTATATAACAATTGTAGATATTGATGAGTTGTACAAACTTGGTATTCATGACTTTTCTAGTTGAGACCATCTAGGGTTTCGAAAACTGGTTTGGGGCTGTCAAAATTTAAAAATCCAAAATTTGAATCGTTCAAACTTTGTCAAATGAAAAGTTGACCAAAACAACAAATGTAGATCTTGATGAGCGTAACAAACTTGGTATTCATGACTTTTCTATTTGAAACAATTTAGAGTTTCAAAAACTGGTGTCAAACTGTCATTTTTTTAAAATTTAAAAATTGACTTGGTCAAACTTTGTCAAATGAGACACTAAATGACCTCAGATGAAAAACTTTTGAATACAAAGGTGTTATAACTCATCAAGATCTACAATTGTTATATAAGTCATTTTTCCATTTGAGAAAGTATTAGTAAACACTAGTCACAAAATCATAAATCTCACATAGTGTTTATGAAACTATATAAGAGACTTGTCAATTTAGAACTAAACTTTCCTAACACTTTCTCAAAATGCAAAAATGACCTATATAACAATTGTAGATATTGATGAGTTGTACAAACTTGGTATTCATCATTTTTTCAGCTGAAATCATTTGGGGTTTCAAAATCTTGTTTGCAGTTACCCTTTTTTTTAAATTTCAAAAATTGAATTGCTCAAACCATATCACACAAAAATATTAACAAAATCAACACAATTAATTGATAGTGCATGATTTTAGAAAATTTTAGGAAAAAAATCATCACATTTGGAGTTAGTATGAAGGAGAAAAACTAGTTACAAATTTTACCAAAAGATTAAAAAGAGAAATCACAACTTTTTTAGCAAAAAAATAATTACTTAAATACTTGAAATTGAAGAACATGAAACAAAGTTTTCGGCCCGTTCAACTGTTATTGGGCCGGCACTATGCAGCCCAATATATTCGAACCGTTGGATGGACCTTTGATGAATCAGAACCGTTGGATCAAAAGCACATGTATATAAGCACATCCTGCCTCCCAAACCCTAAACTCCTCTCTCTCGGCCCCGACTGCGATACCCGTCGCCCCTCTCCCTCTGCCGACATCGGTGCCCCTCCCTCTCCCTCTCGCTGCCTCCCACAGCGCCGCCCCTCCGTCTCCCCCACAGCGGCGGTGCCGCTCGCTCTCCCCCATACCCGCCGTGGCTCCGGAACCCGAGCGTTCCTCCTTCAACCTCTTCCCCACGACCAGGGCGTGGTGCCCCTCACCCATGGTGACGGCGGCGGCCAGGTAGAGGAGCGGGTGAACCGGATCCGCCGCACGCGACCCCTCCAGCATGATGCGGTCCAGGTACTGCTGTCTCTCCCTCCTTCATCTCCATGTTCTGAGGTCGCCTCCAAACCCTAGCAGCGCAGCCCAAGCTCCGATGGAAGCCTAGGGGTTCTACTGCGATTTGTTTTGATTTTTCCCTTTGGAGATAAGTGGTGGTCCAGAGATTTATTATTCGTCCTTTCACCTCCTTCATGTACTCATTCTCACCTTGCACTCATCATGGCGATCTATGGCCAACGATATCATCCTTCCCAAGAAACTTCATTTAACTATGTCACAAATATGCTGGATTCAGGTCATCTATGAATATGTTTCTCCTGGGATTCGCAGATGTAGCCTTACATGTCAGGCAGTTCACAGGCCATGGCTCACGCCAGGTGGGGATGATTCCATATTTATGTGATGCCGTGCACAACTCATAACCTCATATGAATGTCACTGAACTCCTGTTGCAGTCTGGTATATTGTGCCCTTCAAACCAATACAGTCCTCATATCCATTTGGTAAGATGCATTGATTTGAAATGATTTACAGTCCTCTACTCATAATACACACTATTTTTTTTTTGGGTTTCTATTTGTGCAGGTCGTCAGTGATTATTCCCATCTGTGTCATTTGAACATTTCCTCCATTGGTTTTCACATCATGACTAAACATAGCCAACTTTATAAACTAAACTTTACTGCAGCCAGCTCCATGTATTATCAGAAATTAGAAACAGTTCAGCCCTCACAATATTATTTCTGCTATAACATGGGAGAAATGTGTATGCCACATGGATAAGAGTAGCATCAGTTGCATTCTTCCCTTCCAATCAGCATTTTTTATTACATAGCTGATTATTTGCTTCGTACAAGGTTCTGAATGTTAAATAGTCTGAAGAATAAATAACTATGCTTAGCGACATGCTTTTGTGTAGACACATGCTATGCTTAATGATTATCCTTTCTAATATTTCTCATTTTAACTCATTTGTCTTCTCATAGATCAGTGAGATACATAAAGACTGGGGAATGGATTCTGAGTGACGGCATTGGATGAGGTAACAAATAGAGGCAAGGCATCAGCATTGTTGCTTATTCCCAGATCCTACTGTATTTTCTCTCTCTTTCCCTGCCTGCGAAATGACAAACACAAACTGGAAATACATGTGTTCTTTGGTTGTAACATGCAGCTGATTTACATTTACATTTATTTGCATGTATGTTGTAAGCATGTCAGCTTACTTTTCGAGTCCTCTTCTATAGAAAAGCTTCATAATATCAGGCCATTCCTTAAAGAGGTTGATAGTTTACTATTTTCTGTAAAATACTAATTACTTCGCCACTACAGATTGTAAATCTAAGACTCAATGAAGAATGTTAGCCACTGCAAGGTTGTAAATCTAAAACTGATTTATCTTCTATCGAAGGAAATTATTAATTCATAGGAGCCTAAAATCATTCATGATACATTTAAAGATTACTATGCTTGCGGTGGTTTTTGGATTCAAAAATAACATGTCCATTGCCCACTTATGTATAAGGACGATTTCACTATATATGTGCAATGGTCAGTCCTGCTTTCTAAATTTTATATCCTTTGAACATTAGCATGCTGTTATTTGAATTGTGTTGTCAGTCTATGACCCCACTTCTAATTGTGCCACAACTCCTTTTTTTTGACCTTGCTGTCTTGCGTCCGCGGCAACACGCTGGTTCCTGCTAGTATGTATAATTTTCTGTGGACTATGAAATTTTACTTGTGGTAGTTCTCTTTAGTAGTTTATGTATACTAAGTATGCACTTGTACCAGTAGTAGCAGCTTAGATGGTGAGATGCAGAGGCCTTTTCAATGATTTGCCTGCAATACTTGTACTAGCAATAGCAACTACAAGCACCCTTCTTACTGTTTTGGATTACATAGTGCTTTTATTCTATTAACTTTCCATTTTTGTTTAGTGACTTTTTCTTCCATCATGGTTATGTAATTTATAGTAGGTAATGCCTTGACACACTTATATCAATGTTGACAAAGCAGCTGATGTCTTGGTCCACTAGAAGGTCTTACCAGAAGCAAAGGATCCTGATAGGTGACCTGCATTCCATGTCTGTTTCTTGAGGGTAAAGCTCTTTCTTTTGTTGCTTTGATAGGCGACCTTCACTTAACTTTTGGTCTCCATAGCTTTGTATTTAGCCAATACTACTACTATAGCATAGTGAAGTTGATTCTTGTATGACTTGATTGTACTGTATGATGAGTCGTATAATATCATGTAATAAACAAGATGTACAATATCATTTGCGTTGTATATAAGAACCTGGCAGCAGAATATATAATGCATGACGGCTTTTTAACCATGGTTAACTACCCTATACATGACGGCTTCTTATCGTCATAATAGCGAGCATGAACCAGGGTACGTACTCGGCATTTGTGACGGTTCATACATTAAGTGACGCGTTGACTAAACAATACGTGACAAATACTATTGTCATAAAAGGTAACAATATGTGACGACCGAACGATACCGTCACAAAAGGTCATGACATTTTGTGATGGCTCTCCATATTATTGTCACAAGGTATATTATGTGACGGTCGTTATATGACGACCGGCATGACGCTGCTTTTTTGTCATAAGATACTTTTTATGACAAATTTTGTACTTACCATGACAGTTTTTGTTTGTCATACAAACCCAGATTTTTTTGTAGTGAGAGTGTCTGTGCCACTGACATGTGGGGTCAGGTCAACGGTCAACATTGACCGATCAACGGTCAACTCAGACTGGGTCTCAAACGGGCTCTGGTAGGCTCGGGTTGGGCCGGTCTGGGCCGGGCCGACCCGGACACGTGGCATGCTGTGATGCAGCCACGTCACAACCTTGGGCCTCTACTGGGCTGTGGTCTACGGCTTGCAGTCCACGGTGGACGCACGCGCTGGTCTATGGTGGACCGCCTCTCCTTCCGGTGAACCGCGTCCACTCTTCTCCTCTCTCTCTCTGTGGTCCATGAGCGCTGGGTGCATGCACGTGTGCGGTCCAGGGAAGAAATTTCCCTCCCTCTCCGAGCGGTGTGCTCCCGCCGGCGGCATGCCTCGTCGGCGAGCCTTCCAACCACTTCACCGATCTCTCCGACCACTTCACCTATCTCTCCGACCACTTCTCCTACCTCTCCGACCACTCCTCCGGCCTCGGCGAACTTCTCCGACCAATTCGTCGGCCTCGGCAAACTCTTCGACCACTCCACCCGCCTCGGTGAACTTCTCCGTCTTCTTCGCCAGCCTCGGCAACTCTCTGACCACTCCACCGGCCTCGGTGAACTTCTCCGTCTTCTTCGCCAGCCTCGGCAACTCTCCGACCACTCCACCGGTCTCAGCAATCTGGCCTCGGCATATTCTCCGATCACTTCTCTGGCCTCGACAAACTGGCCTCGGCATATTCTCTGATCACTTCTCTGGCCTCAGCAAACTGGCCTCGGCATATTCTCCGATCACTTCTCTGGCCTCAGCAAACTGGCCTCAGCATATTCTCCGATCTCTTCTCTGGCCTCGGCAAACTGGCCTCGGCATATTCTCCGATCACTTCTCTGGACTCGGCAAACTAGCCTCGGCATATTCTCCGATCACTTCTCTGGCCTCGGCAAACTGGCCTCGGCATATTCTCCGATCACTTCTCTGGCCTCGGCAAACTGGCCTCGGCATATTCTCCAATCACTTCTCTGGCCTCGGCAAACTACGGCTTGAGCATGACGGCGGCGTCGGTGAGTCACAGATAGGGCAATGTGGTGGCTAGAAGCTTGCTTGGTAGGGCGCGTTAGCCTCCCGTGGCTCCAGTGAACAGGGCGGATGAGTCAAGGAAGCTCCAGGCGCTTCCAGCGGTCCTGGCCACGGTGGTGGTGCACGGCGGAACTCCGGTCGGTGGTTCAGTGATCGTGGCTGGCGCTGCGGTCGGCTATAGATGACTCGGTCTACGTGGCTGTTCTCTAGACGTCACGGCGGTGCTACGACTACGTCCTAGTCCAGCGAGGCGGCCGGGTGCGCGAGTGGTGGTGCACGGCATGATGGCGGCATCGTGAGCGCGGCGTGCACGTGCTCTGCTATGGCGTCCAAGGGCTCGGAGGTGGTCACGGGTGTGCGAGTGAGTGTGCTGTGCTTGTGTACCTAGAGGCCAGAGATGGCCCTGGCCTACGCGCTCCCGGTGTGGAGCGCCATGGCCGATGCGGTGAGGTCCAGCGGCGAGCAGGGAGAGACCGGGAGGGGGTCACCGTAGGTGCCGTGGAAGATAGGATGGTGACGCAGTGGCGGCCTCGGTGAACTTCTCCGTCTTCTTCGCCGGCCTCGGCAACTCTCCGACCACTCCACCGGTCTCAGCAATCGGCCTTGGCATATTCTCCGATCACTTCTCTGGCCTCGACAAACTAGCCTCGGCATATTCTTCGATCACTTCTCTGGCCTCAGCAAACTGGCCTCGGCATATTCTCTGATCACTTCTCTGGCCTCGGCAAACTGGCCTCGGCATATTCTCCGATCACTTCTCTGGCCTCGACAAACTAGCCTCGGCATATTCTTCGATCACTTCTCTGGCCTCGGCAAACTGGCCTCGGCATATTCTCCGATCACTTCTCTGGCCTTAGCAAACTGGCCTTGGCATATTCTCTAATCACTTCTCTGGCCTCGGCAAACTACGGCTTGAGCATGACGACGGCGTCGGTGAGTCACGGATAGGGTGATGTGGTGGCTGGAAGCTTGCTTGGCAGGGCGCGTTAGCCTCCCGTGGCTCCAGTGAACGGGGCGGATGAGTCAAGGAAGCTCTAGGCGCTTCCAGCGGTCCTGGCCACGGTGGTGGTGCACGGCGGAACTCCGGTCGGTGGTTCGGTGATCGTGGCTGGCGCTGTGGTCGGCTATAGATGACTCGGTCTACGCGGTTGTTCTCTAGACGTCACGGCGGTGCTACGACTACGTCCTAGTCCAGCGAGGCGGCCGGGTGCACGAGTGGTGGTGCATGGCATGATGGTGGCATCATGAGCGTGGCGTGCACGTGCTCTGCTATGGCGTCCAAGGGCTCGGAGGTGGTCATGGGTGTGCGAGTGAGTGTGCTGTGCTTGTGTACCTAGAGGCCAGAGACGGCCCTGGCCTACGCGCTCCCGGTGTGGAGCGCCATGGCCGACGTGATGAGGTCCAGTGGCGAGCAGGGAGAGACTGGGAGGGGGTCACCGTAGGTGCCGTGGAAGATAGGATGGTGACGCAGTGGCGAGTTGCGGCCGTGTAGCTCCAGAAGCCATGCAGCGCTGCCGTAGGCGATCGTGGTGTCGGCTCTGTTCCGGTGGCTTCGGAGGTGCTCCGATGGCGCCTCCTTCTTCCTCCCTCTATCCCTTTTCTCTCTTGTCTCGAGTGTGCTGTGGACGACCACCCATCAGCGGCGGGGCGATGGGAGGGCGCTAGGGCATTGGAGGCCGGGATTTTATAGCCGAGCTCCAAGCTCCAATGGCGGACGGCATCGTGCGGTGGAAGGGCGTGGGATGTATCCGACGGTGGCGCGAGGTTGCGCGAGCGCGGCATAAGGGGAACCAGGCCATGTCCCAGGCGTGACCCCCAGGCCCGCTCCTGCCAATGCTGTCGGCCTCCGGTCGGCGGGCGGTTGAGGTGCTGGCGTGGAGAAGATGACACTGTGGCGGTGTGCGGCTGATGCGTGGGGTCCGGCGGCAGTGACAGCGAGCGAATGGGGAGGCACGCGGGCGTGTGTAGCACACTGGCTGGCTTGCTGGGCCTATGCGAGCTCGTGGGCCGAGAGGCTGCTTCTTCTTCTTCTTTATTTTGATTTCAAATTTGGTTTGAAATTTGAATTCCAAATTGGTGTACCTTTTAGATATGATGCCCATATCATTTATATATATATATTAGGAATTTATTTAGCTATTTTGTATAACAAAAATAGGTGTAGTTTTGTTATACACAAATGGAAATAGTTTTCTTTTTAAACATTTATCCTTTGGTTTGAATAATAATTACTTTATGGTTTATTACTTTAATGGAGTTGTTAAGCATAACATAAAGCAAATGGAAATCCAAATCACAATTTTGAGTTAACAATGTATGCAACACTTTATTTGTTTAGAAATTAAATAAACATAATTAACAATTGACATGCCATGCTTATGTGTTGACTTGGGTTGGGGTTATACCTAATGCATCTCTTAGGTTGGGTTTCTATACATGACACTCATCAACACATGGGAGTTTTTAAGAAAAAATTTGTAGTTGGTATTTTTAGTGTATGGATTTTTGGGTTGTTATAGTCCTACCCCCTTAACAGAATCTTGTCCCCGAGATTAAAGCGTAACATACTCTTCGAAAAGGTAAGGATAGTGTAGCCGGAGGTCAGACTCTTTCTCCCATGTTGCTTCTCTCTCCGTGTGATTGCTCCATTGGATCTTGCACATAGGAATGGTCTTGCTTTGGGTCTCTTTGGTATCTCTGCCCAGAATTCTAATAGGATATTCTTTATACTCAAGTGTATCTTGAATGTCAAGTGTATCAGTTGGAACTACTTCATCGGGCACTCTCAAACACTTGCGTAACTGTGAGACATGGAATACGGGATGTACACCCGCCAATTCCTCGGGTAGCTCAAGTTTGTAAGCGAGCTTTCCTATCCTCTTACAAATCTTGTATGGGCCAACAAATCTAGGGGCAAGCTTTCCCTTCACATGGAATCTGACAGTTCCACGTAGCGGGGATACCTTGAGATAGATGAAATCTCCCACATTGAACTCAAGTTCTCTTCTCCTTTTGTCAGCATAGCTTTTGTATCGACTTTGGGCAATTCTCAAGTTCTCCTTCACTTGGGCAACTCCTTCTTCTGCATCTTGAATCTTAGCGGAGTCAAAGAACGATCTTTCTCCCGGTTGGGACCACATCAAAGGTGTCTTACAAGGTCTACCATACAGAGCTTCAAACGGTGACATCTTGATGCTGGCTTGGTAGCTGTTGTTGTAAGAGAACTCTGCATAGGGTAGGCATTTCTCCCAATCAGAGCCATAGGTCAGTACACTAGTGTGAAGCATGTCTTCTAAGATCTGATTTACTCATTTAGTCTATCCATCTGTCTGTGGGTGGTAAGCGGTACTGAAATCAAGTTTAGTTCTGATGGACTTGTGTAGAACTTCCCAGAATCGGGACACAAACTGAGAACCACGATCAGATACAATACTAGAGGGAGCTCCATGCAGTTTGAGAATATGCTCAACATATAGATCTGCTAGCTTTTTGGCATTGGTTTTGGTCTTAACTGGTACAAAATGAGCAATCTTGGTCAAGCGATCAACAATCACCCAGATGGAATCATTGCCTTTCTGTGAACGGGGCAATCCAACTATGAAATCCATGGATATGCTCTCCCATTTCCACTCAGGAACGTCAAGAGGCTTTAGCAATCCTGCAGGCCTTTGATGTTCAGCCTTGACTCTATTACAGGTGTCACATTGTGCCACATGTCCTACAATGTCTGTATTCATGCCTTTCCACCAAAAGTGTTTCTTCAAGTCTTAATACATCTTTGAACCTCTAGGGTGGATACAGTACTTAGAATCATGAGCTTTTGACAGAATTTCCCCTCATAGCTCTGGGTCAGATGGAACATAGATTCTTTTCTTGAACCAGATGGTTCCTTGTTCATCTTCCTGGTGGTTGGTCTTGTAGCCTAGTTTCATCAGACCATGAAGATATTCGATCTCTTCACAACTTTTTTGAGCTTGACGGATACGATCTGTGAGATCATACTGTATGTAGAGCTCATTCGACAAGCCATGCGGTAGTATCTCAAGTTGGAAATCAGCAATCTCTTCCTTGAGCTCAGGTGGTACGGATTCAGTGATCAAGGTGTGACAGTAACTCTTGTGACTGAGAGCATCTATGACTACATTAGCTTTTCCCGGATGATAGTGAATTTCTAGGTCATAGTCCTTGATCAACTCTAGCCATCGGTGTTGCCTTATATTCAAATCTTCTTGAGTGAAAAAGTACTTCAAGCTCTTGTGATCAGTATAGATATCACACTTGTTGCCTATCAAGTAGTGTCTCCAGATCTTCAAGGCATGCACAACTGCTGCTAACTCAAGATCATGAGTAGGGTAACGGTTCTCGTGTTCTTTCAACTATCGGGAAGCATAAGCTATCACTCTTCCACCTTGCATTAATACACAGCCAAGTCCTTGACGGGACGCATCACAATAGACCACGAAATCTTTGCTGATATTAGGCAATGCTAGCACAGGAGTTGTGGTAAGCTTCTGTTTCAATTCCTAGAAGCTTCGCTCGCACTCGGGCGTCCACTCAAACTCCTTAGTCTTCTTCAGAAGGTTGGTCATCGGACGGGCTATCTTGGAGAAGTTTTCAATGAATCGGCGATAATATCCAACCAATCCCAAGAAACTTCTAACTTCTATCACATTACGGGGTTGATCCCATTCTTTCACAGTTTCAATCTTAGCTGGGTCAACTGCAACACCTTCAGCTGATAGTACATGGCCTAGGAAGGCAACTTTCTGTAGCCAAAATTCACATTTGCTGAACTTTGCGTAGAGCTGATGTTGGGCTAGTTTCTCAAGCATAGTTCTCAGATGATGTTCATGTTCTTCAGCGGTAGGTAAATAGACAAGGATGTCATCAATGAATACTACCATGAACTTATCCAGTTCATCCATGAAAACCTTATTCATCATGTTCATGAAGTATGCGGGAGCATTCGTGAGTCCAAAGGACACCACAGTGAACTCAAACTGCCCATACCTAGTCACGAAAGCTGTCTTTGGGATGTCACTCTCTCGAATCTTCATCTGATGATAGCCAGATCTTTGATCAATCTTGGAGAAATACTTGGCACCTCGAAGCTAATCAAGCAGATCATCGATTCTTGGCAGAGGGTATTTGTTCTTGATGGTGACTGCGTTCAAGTTCCGGTAATCAATGCACATTCTCATCGAGCCATCCTTCTTCTTAACAAATAGAACAGGGGATCCCCAGGGTGAAGCACTGGGTCTAATATATCCCTTCGAGATGAGCTCATCAAGCTATTTCTTGAGCTCGGCCAGTTCATCAACCGACATACGATAGGGTCTCTTGGCAATGGGTCCTATTCCCGGCAAAAGGTCAATGATGAACTCTACATCACGGTCTGGTGGTATACCCGGTAATTCTTCAGGGAATACATCGGGATAGTCTCTGACCACAGGCACATCATGAACTATCTTCTCCTCTTTTTGTGATTCTGAACTAGCTTTAAGGGCACATAGGATAGAGGTGGACTTTCTTGACTGGGGTTCACATCTAATGACTTGGCCTGATGGGTGGGTTACTTGGACGTATCTAGGTGAACATGATATAATACCTTGGTGAATGGTTAACCAATCCATACCTAAGATGACATCTAGGTTTGTGGAAGGTAACAGGGTTAAGTCAGCTTTAAAGATAAGACCCACAATGGTAAGACTCACTCCCTTACAGATGTGGGTGCACTTTAGGTCTCCTAAAGGGGAATTGGTAATGATAGGCTTTTCACGTGGGGTTACAGGCAGGTTATGTTCTCGTGCAAACTTGGATGATATGTATGAACAAGTTGCTCCAGAGTCAAATAGAACTGATGTAGTATTGCCATTAACTAAAAACATACCCTACACCACGTCAGGGGCAGCCTGTGCTTCCTCGACGTCCAGATGGTTGAGACATCCATGGGTAGCAGATCCCTTGAACTGAGACTTTTGAGCAGCTGAGTTCTGTGGGCACTCAGTGGCTTTGTGACCTGGCTAGCCACAAGCAAAGTAGGTGAAAGGCGCATCACCTGTAGGGGGTTGGTGTGGGTGCCTTCCACTTTCTAGTGCTTGGTGCGGAGCAGTTCTGTGCTGGGCATTCATTCATAGAGCGAGAACGGTTGAAACGGTCCTGAGTGTTGCGGTCCTGAGCATAATGGTCCCAGATGTAATGATCCTGAGCAGGGCGGGAGTATTTGGTGGTGTAGCCTCCACTACCCCTACTCGATCCTAGGTTGTCATCCCTGTTGTGGCGAGAGCGTTCCCTGGATGGCGCGTCTCTGTGGAACCTCTTGCGATCATGGCCATGGAAGGACTCCTCAGGCTTACGCTTCCTCTCCCTATACTCTTCTCCAGCTTCGGCATGATCTTTCTCGATCTGGATGTAGCGATCCACCAGAGCACACAATGTGTTACTCTCAATACCGCCAAACTTCAGCTTGACGTGCGGGTTGAGTCCCTTGCGGTAATAGTACAACTTTTCCTTCTCAGAGCTCACAACATAGGAAGGTGCATAGCGTAGAAGGTTGGTGAAATGAGTAGTGTACTCGGTCACCCTGTCCTTTCCCATCTTGATGTTGTGGAACTCCTCGGCTTTGGCCTCCATGATACCCTTGGGAATGTGATACTCAGTGAATGCTTCGGTGAACTCATCCCACGAGATGTTGGTAGGGTCCTCATGGGAATCACTGAAACTGTCCCACCAGGCACGTGCTGCACCTGTGAGCTGGTGTGTGGCAGCTCCAACACACTCGTTGTCGGTGAAAGTGGTGAGATCAAGCTTCTTCTCTATCTCTTTGAGCCAGTCATCGGCTACAAGCAGGTCAGGGTCGGTGCCATCATAGGTAGGTGGCCTCAGCTTCAGAAATCCCTCTAGCTTCCTTTGGAAGTCATTCACCTAACCTCCCTAGCGATGGTTTGCTCCGTCAACAAGAGCTGCGAGAAGCTGAGTCTGTTGCGCCATCACCTCTGCTAGGGTCGGTGGTGGTGGTGGCGGGATGTTCTCCTAAACGGGCAGCGGGGTATTCTCCAGGTTGAAGGGTATCCCTCCACATCCATGGCCACGGCCACGGCCACGGTTGTTGCCACCACACCCCCCATTTGGTTCGACTGGTTCGGGGGTGGGTGCACGTCCACGGTTCATTAGGCGATTAGATCAGCGGTTCGGCATCTGCAACACGAATCATAGGAATTTTAGTGCTTGTGCCATAAGTGCTTATAATTTAGTATGGTTACATGATTTTGATGATTTAAAGAAAAACATTTATACTATCCAACACTCATTACAAAGAAGCAATAAGATTCATAAGATGCAATAAGATCCAAAACATTCATTACATGGGTTTTATTACATAGCATCATCTCTAGTAGTTACACTTGAAGACGTGCGAGAATCGTACTATGCATAATGTCTCATAATACATCTCATAAGGGGTACATCATGGGGTACAACTTACGGAAGCTACTGATATGACTCATGACCATGCAGGGTCATTCTACTCTAACTCGTACACCGCAGCTGGGATACGACTGTTCTCAATCTCGATCTCCTCGTTAGACTTGTGAAGTCAGGACACGTACTTCAAGGCCTCGGTGAGCTCCTCAGTCGGCTTGGCTCTAGGTAGGGTAGGGCAGGCGTCTAGGTTGAGGCGAGTCGGGGCTAACTCAAACTCCTCTATCCTAGGCTTCGTCTTGCTATGAATCTCCTTGGGTAGCTGATCCCACATACCCTTCATCTCCCTAAGGCGCTTCTTGTCAAACTTCTGCCAAGCCTGCCAAGTCCTCTCACACTTGTCTTGTAGGTACTCATTCTGCCTGAGTGCCTCAATCAGGTGACCCTAGTTGCGAATGGCCTTCTTCCTAAACTCCTGTAGATCTTGAGTCATGGTCTTGTTCCGAGACTGAATTTTCAGCATATCAATCCCCTTGGACCTCT
Source organism: Miscanthus floridulus (assembly GCF_019320115.1). Lineage (NCBI taxonomy): Eukaryota > Viridiplantae > Streptophyta > Magnoliopsida > Poales > Poaceae > Miscanthus > Miscanthus floridulus. The sequence continues at coordinate 53,865,359 of NC_089589.1, read as the reverse complement.
CTCTATCTCCTCTGCGGTTGAACTCGGCCTTCTTGTCGTCCAACTCTCTCTGCAACTCCAAGACCTTGCTGTCGAGGTAGTAGTTCCTGTTGCCTAGGTCGGTGGCTTTGTCCTGTAAGTCAGCGACCTTGATTCTATGGACTTCTTCATGACGGTTGAGCTCGTCCTGCAGCTTGGCAACTGTCTCAAGTAGACTAGCTCGCTCCTGTGCTCCTAGCGAGTCTCGCTCCTGGTACTCCCATAGAAGGGCCTGGTTCTGATGTCTCTTTTGCTCAAGCTGGGTCACGTACCTATCCTGCTCTAGTAGGTGGATAGCCAAGATGCGAAGGCACCTATCCTCCTCTACAAGGATAACTCTGCCGGCTGCGAAACTCTGCTCACTCGGGGTAAGGCTGAGGTCGAGGGCCTGGGGAAGTAGACGGAACTCTATCGTCTTCAAGTGCTCATAGTGGTCCCTCATCACTCTACAAAGTGCCTTGTGTGAGATAGCTCATAGTCCCTCCTCGACTGTGTCCTCTATAGTCAACTCGGTGAAAGCTAGGACAGAAGGTAAGGTAGTGCTAGCTGGGAACTCGACTGAGGTGACAACCGGTCCTTCGATTCCTCCTTCCTAAGCTGGCTTCCCGGTGCAGGTGACCTTGACAAGCTCGTTAGGGACTCCTAACGTGACGAGAACTCGACAGAGGGTTTGTGCAAAACCCCCGAGCTCATGTAGGTCGAAGGTAAGCTTGGCATGGTCCAGGGGCAGCGGTCCTAGAGGCGGCTAGTCGACGTTTGTTGCCATCTGCATGTTTTAAGGAACAGGTGTTAGCAGGTCAATAATAGGTAAGCCTTGCATAAAAGAAAATGCAGGGTCGGTATATAACCGAAAGAAGGGTTGTTCATGTCCTATTCTATCGTCCATTTCTAAGGGTTTCGTCCTATGGTCAAGTATGGCTCTGATACCAACTGAGGCGACCCCGCTTTCCGTGAAGGGAAAACCATAGCGTCGAAGTGTAATAAGACCGTGTAGATCCTATTACCCAAATTCTAGTCGAATATCACATCCATACAACGATAATATCAGAGTACAAATAGTGCATAATTACATAAATTATTACATCACCGCATTGGCGGAATCAAAAGTACCATTCATTCAGAACAGCTTGAAGATAAGATCGCCAAACTTGAGCGTAGGAACGAACCCCTCAACCGTCAAACTCCTCAGAACTATTCTCCTCAGCAGAACCTGTGTGCCAAAATTTATCAGTATGATTTGTACTGGCCACTCCCAACCCTATGAGCATTGCTTTGTGGAAATTGGATGCAAGTTGGATATAGTCAAAGAGAACCTATAAGGCTGGGGTTTCCTATGTATTTAGCATATCAAGTATATAAAGGTATAGTCAAGTTTTAACACCATTCCCACACACATTCCACCCCATTCCCATTCCAGAGCTAGGTTTCGATCTTGGGATCGATATACCACCATCTCCACATCATCACCATACCATATCATCGCTCAATCGACAGGCCAACTCCCTCTCGGCACTGTCTCAAGGCCTGTAGCCCCTGGCTACATCCGACACTCTCTCACAGGGGAAGAAGAGAAAGACTCATCTCACTATCTAGTTTAAGCAAAACCTAGGAAAGGTCCATAGCCGACAAGTCAGCATATGTATCGATCGATCAACCATACACTCTATAGAGGTTTTACATAACCACAAGATCTGCCTTCCTCGCTGACCGTCGTCAACTGGGCTGATTCCGGCCGCTTGCTAGCCTAGGATAATACCACTCTACCATTCAGCCCTGGTTCACCCCAAGTCTAGTCTGGGGTGGCTGAAACTGAGTCATGAGCCAGGTCCACAAGGTCTCCATGAAGTCTCGAAAGGGTGTGGGGGAATCCTCTGCGCCTCGTACCTCCTTACACTATTTGCTATCAACCTAGCAGTAGTGGCAATATCCTACCAAGTAGTCCGGCCGTCCCGCACCATATAGGGCGAGTCGTACGTAAGGCTTCCCGGTGAATCTGAGTACTAGGGGTGACCAAGCCAGAATGTCTTCATCAGGGTTTCTATTACCGTGCCACCACAACACCTCCATCTCGGGCTCCTCCCATCACAGGTTCACACCCAGGACCACCTCATATACCATTTACCCACCACAGGTATCCATTCTAGGGGTGCCCAAGTAGCACCCCATGGCAAGACTTGCTCTAGGCTCGTCGTATACTCCAACTTGGTCGACACAACCCTTATCCTCCATGCACCCAAGTCACACACGCAGCACTCTCCCCATAGTCTAGATAACACCAGTTTCCACCACGCATCAATGTAGTGCAAGCATAGTAGAAGTAATAAGCAATATAGCAGCAAGCGTGTGTCTAGCCTAATAGCAGGGTAAGTAGGGGTAAGGTTGCATCAAGGTAAAGGCCATCAAGAAAACATACTACCATGCAAGTCCTATCACAGTGTGATTACATCAATAAAGTAAAGCAATAGCAGTTCTATATTAGCCATGCGTAATAGGTGCTATGAGATTGGGTGGGATGTGGCACCTTCAGTGTAGTCGTCTCTGTACTCCTCACGGTACTCATGATCCTCGTCCATCTGATTCTCCTCTGAGTCTACAAATGATCGCATTACAGTCGCGTTCACAACATCTATAGCATGGCACAAAGAAGCACTAAAAATTCAAAAGAGCCAAATGCACTCAAACATGGGTTCATTGCGTAGAGCTTGATTTTAGATGAATTTTGGTCCTAGTCTTGTATTTTTCTGAGTTCATATGGATTAGTTATGAATTTCCGAAGTTTAAATCATTTCTGAAAATGGAAAAGGCCGAATTAATCCTGGGCTGACACGTGTCATGTTGTGACTGGTCCATGTGGTATGCTGATGTCAGCATGACATCAGCATGACGTCTGCATCTTGGTTCCGAGCTGACAGGTGGGGTCCTGCTGACGTCAGCATGACGTCATCATCTGACATGTGGGTCCAGAGTGTCGGTGCCACAGACATGTGGGGTCAGGTCAACGGTGCCATAGACATGTGGGGTCTCAAACGGGCTCTGGTGGGCTTAGGTTGGGCCGGTCTGGGCCAGGCCAACCCGGACACGTGGCATGCTGTGATGCAGCCACGTCACAACCTTGTGCCTCTACTGGGCTGTGGTCTATGGCTTGCGGTCCACAGTGGACGCACGTGTCGGTCTATGGTGGACCACCTCTCCTTCCAGTGAACCACGTCCACTCTTCTCCTCTCTCTCTCTGTGGTCCACGAGCACTGGTTGCATGCGCGTGTGCGGTCCAGGGAAGAAATTTCCCTCCCTCTCCGAGCGGTGTGCTCCCGCTGGCGGCGTGCCTCGTCGGTGAGCCTTCCAACCACTTCACCGAGCTCTCCGACCACTTCACCTATCTCTCCGACCACTTCTCCTACCTCTCCGACCACTCCTCCGGCCTCGGCAAACTTCTTCGACCAATTCACCGGCCTCGGCAAACTCTCTGACCACTCCACCGGCCTTGGCGAACTTCTCCATCTTCTTCGCCGGCCTCGGCAACTCTCCGACCACTCCACCGGCCTCGGCGAACTTCTCCGTCTTCTTCGCCGGCCTCGGCAACTCTCTGACCACTCCACTGGCCTCGGCAATCTGGCCTCGGCATATTCTCCGATCACTTCTCTGGCCTCGACATATTCTCTGATCACTTCTCTGGCCTCGACAAACTAGCCTCGGCATATTCTCCGATCACTTCTCTGGCCTCAGCAAACTACAGCTTGAGCATGACGGCGGTGTCGATGAGTCACGGATAGGGCAATGTGGTGGCTGGAAGCTTGCTTGGCGGGGCGCGTTAGCTTCCCGTGGCTCCAGTGAACGGGGCGGATGAGTCAAGGAAGCTCCATGCGCTTCCAGTGGTCCTGGCCACAGTGGTGGTGCACGGCGGAACTCTGGCTGGTGGTTCGGTGCTCATGGCCGTCGCTATGGTCGGCTATAGACGACTCGGTCTACGCGGCTGTTCTCCAGACGTCACAGCGGTGCTACGACTATGTCCTAGTCCAGCGAGGCAGTCGGGTGCGCGAGTGGTGGTGCACGTCATGACGGTGGCATCATGAGCGCGGCGTGCACGCGCTCTGCTACGGCGTCCAAGGGCTTGGAGGTGGTCGTGGGTGTCCACGTGAGTGTGCTGTGCTTGTGTACCCAGAGGCTGGAGACGGCCCTGGCCTACGCGCTCCCGGTGTGGAGCGCCATGGCCGATGCGGTGAGGTCCAGCGGCGAGCAGGGAGAGACCAGGAGGGGGCTCACCGTAGGTGCCGTGGAAGATAGGATGGTGACGCAGTGGCGAGTTGTGGCCGTGTAGCTCTGGAAGCCGTGCAGCGCTGCCGTAGGCGATCATGGCGTCGGCTCTGTTCTGGCAGCTTCGGAGGTGCTCCGATGGCGCCTCCTTCTTCCTCCCTCTATCCCTTTTCTCTCTTGTCTCGGGTGTGCTGTGGATGACCACCTAGTGGTGGCGGGGCGATGGGAAGGCGCTAGGGCAACCGAGGCCGGGCTTTTATAGCCGAGCTCCAAGCTCCAATGGCGGACGGCATCGTGCGGTGGAAGGGCATGGGATGTATCTGACGGTGGCGCGAGGTTGCGTGAGCGCGGCGCAAGGGGAACAAGGGCATGTCCCGTGTGTGACCCCCAGGCCCGCTCCTGCCAGCGCTGTCGACCTCCGGTCGGCGGGCGGTGGAGGCGCTAGCGTGGAGAAGATGACACTATGGCGGCGTGCGGCTGATGCGTGGGGTCCGGCGGCAGTGACAGCGAGCGAATGGGGAGGCGCGCGGGCATGTGCAGCGCACTGGCTGGCTTGCTGGGCCTGCGTGAGCTCGTGGGCCGAGAGGCTGCTTCTTCTTCTTCTTTATTTTGATTTCAAATTTGGTTTGAAATTTGAATTCCAAATTGGTGTACCTTTTAGGTATGATGCCCATATCATTTATATATATATATATATATTAGGAATTTATTTAGCTATTTTGTATAACAAAAATAGGTGTAGTTTTGTTATACACAAATGGAAATAGTTTTCTTTTTAAACATTTATCCTTTGGTTTGAATAATAATTACTTTATGGTTTATTACTTTAATGGAGTTGTTAAGCATAACATAAAGCAAATGGAAATCCAAATCACAACTTTGAGTTAACAATGTATGCAACACTTTATTTGTTTAGAAATTAAATAAACATAATTAACAATTGACATGCCATGCTTATGTGTTGACTTGGGTTGGGGTTATACCTAAGCATCTCTTAGGTTGGGTTTCTATACATGACACTCATCAACACATGAGAGTTTTTAAGAAAAATTTTGTAGTTGGTATTTTTAGTGTATGGATTTTTGGGTTGTTACACTGTTGATATCCTCCATGCGCGTGTCGGTGACGATTAAATCATCCACATACACACCGACGACGAGCTCCTCCTTCCCCTATCGCCGCATGTAGAGTGCGTGCTCGGTTGCGCACCGTTGAAACCCAAGCTCGCCCAACATGGCATCAAGCTTGGCATTCCATGCTCGAGGGGCCTGCCGCAGCCTGTAGAGCGCCTTGCACAGTCGGAGCACCCTATGCTCCTCTCCCTTGACGGCGAAACCTGGAGGTTGCTTGACAAAGACCGTCTCCGCTAGCTCACCATTTAGGAAGTCCGATTTAATGTCCAAGTGATGGACGCGCCAGTCCTTTGCTGCTGCCAAAGCTAGTAGCAAACAGACCGACTCCATGCACGCTACTGGCGCAAAGGCCTCCTCAAAGTCTATGCCCTCAAGCTAAACAAAGCCTTGGGCGACGAGACGTGCCTTGTGCTTGACAATGGCATCGAGCTCGTCCCGCTTGACCTTGTACACCCACTTCAGGCTAATTGGACGGCATCCTGGAGGTGGATCGACGAGCTGCCAAGTCTTGTTTTCCTCGATCGCCTTCATTTCTTCCAGCATCGCCCATCGCCAGTTTCCATCCCGCTCGGCTAGCGCAAACGTGGATGGTTCCTCTGCACTACATCATTGAGCAGCCGACCAGCCAGTCATAACTCCTGTAGTGTTTGGCCACACTATAGGAGTGCCTAGCGTCAGTCTTGGAGTGGTTGGCACCACTACAAAATGTCTTGGCTCCACCACGGGAGTGCTCGACACCTGTCCTGTAGTGGTCGCCACCACTACAGAACCTCTCGGCACCACTCCTGGTGTGCTTAGCATCCCTCCAGGAGTGCTCGGCACTCTTCTCTGAGTGCTTGGCATCCCTCCCGAACTGCTTGGCACTGCCCCAAGACTGCTCGACTTTGCCGCTGGAGTGCTCGGCACCTCTTCCCCAACGTCTCCACCACTCTGGACAACCAAGTGTTCGACGATGAAGGTGCTAGTAAAGCCGCCAGCTTCCCCCGTGTTGATACTACTCTAGTCCCAAGCCGCTTCCTCGTCGAACACGACGTCACGCGAGATAAGCACCTTGTCTCCGTGTGGGTCATAGAGCCGGTACGCCTTAGTACCCTCCGCGTAGCCTAGGAACACCATGGGTGTGCTCTTGTCCTCTAGCTTGGTGAGGTTCGGCTTCGTCTTCCTAACGTGGCCGATGCAGCTGAATGTCCAGAGGAAGGACACGCTCGGCTTACGCCCATACTAGGCTTCGAACGGCGTTTTGCCCGTTAGGGCCTTGGTCGGAGTGCGGTTGAGGATGAACACCGCCATGGTCACTACCTCACCCCAGAACCTTGCCGGCTTGCCTTTGGCCTTCATCATGGATCAGGCCATGCCAACCACTGTCTAGTTCCGTCGCTCCACCACGCCATTATATTGTGGCGAGTACGGCGCGGTGTGGTGTCGCTCCACACCCTGATCCGCGTAGTACGTAGCGAACTCCACCAAAGTGAATTTGCCGTCGCGATCAGTCCTCAGCAGGTGGAGCTTCTTGCCGCTCTCGTCCTCCATGCGCATCTTGAACTTCTTGATCGCTGCCACCGCTTCATCCTTGCTCATCAGGAGTTGCAGCCACATGTGGCGACTGCAATCGTCCATGAGCAGGAAGAAGTACCGCCGACCACCATTTGTAGCTGGCGTGATTGGCCCGAAGAGGTCACCGTGGATGAGCTCGAGAGTGTCCTTCGCGTGATACTTGGCCACCTTTGAGAAAGGTAGCCTCCTCTACTTCTCGGCTAGGCAGCTGTCACACAACTCACCTCCATGCTTGATGTGGGGTGGCCCTCGGACCATCTTCTCCAGCCGACCAAGCGCGTCGAAGCTGAGATGTCCGAAATGGGCATGCCACACCCATGGTTCCTTGGAGTGCCATGCTGCCAGGCACACTGGCTGCTCTACCTTTAGGTCGAGCAGGTGCAACCGTTTTAGGGACCTCATCACCTGGGCAAGAAGTCGCTGCTCCCGGTCCCTGATCCTAAGGACTCTGTCCTTGATCAGTACCTCGCTACCGCGCTCATCCAGCTGACCAATGCTGATGATGCTAGAACGTAGCTGTGAGATGTAATATACATCCGTTAGCGCACGGTGCTCCCCATTCTGGCACCTGAAGATAATGGTGCCGCGCCCTTGGATAGCCACCCTTGAGTCGTCACCAAACTTCATCGTACTGGTAACATCTTCGTCGAGCTCAGAGAAGGATGCCTTGGAGCCTATCATGTGGTTACTGGCACCAGAGTCTAGATACCACCGCTGCTCCTGGTCGGCGCCCACACGTCCAAGGTGAACTTGGGTCCATGGTTCGTTGAGGTTGACGGTCTTCAGGGACTTCCTAGGTCCTTCCACTATCGTTGCCTCTTCCCTCTCCTTGGCCTCGATGTCGTGTAGTGTATAGAATATCGCCATCAGGATAGTGGCCTCATCCTCATCATCGGCTTGCACCAGGTGAGCCTAAGCCTTCTCCTCCTGCTTGCGATTTGGGCACTCTCGTGCCCAATGGCCCATCTTCCCGCAACGTCGATAGGCATTGGGGTCGACCTGCTTCTTCTTCTCCGAAGAAGCGCTACCGGGGCACTTGCCATTGCCACCATGGCTGGAGGAGGCTGCCTTCCCAGAGTTCCTCCGAGCAGCCCACTCCTCTTCCATCAGCAGGAGTTTCCCGCTGTCCTTTGTTGTTGTTGCCTGCTCTAGGCGCTCGTCTACTGCCCGCAGATGGCCTGTCATATCCTCAATAGTGAGGGTGGAAAAGTCCAACATCGTCTCTATGGAGAGAGCGATCTGGATGTACTTTGTCGGCACGGAGTGGAGGTACCTGGAGACCGCCTCCTCTTCGTCGATGGTGACGCCATGGCTCTTCAGCTTGTTGATGAGCACCTGTAGGTGGAGAGAGGAGTCCTCCACCGTTTCACCATCCTAGAACTTGAGGTTGGCGTACTCCTACTTCAGAAGCTAGGCCGTTGCCTTCTTTGCGTGGTCAGAACCGACGCGCATTGTCGCAATAGCCTCCCATGCCTTCTTAGCCAAGCTCTTCGCCCCCAACGGCTCCCTGTACTCCATCGGTACAGCAGCGAGGATAGCCTCCAACGCTGACATGTCATCTTCTTCATTGTCGGTGCCCTTGTCAACAGCATTCCAGAGCCGTCGGGCTCTGCGCTTACCTTCATGGTCACCGACCACTCTCCATAGTTGGTGCGAGTCAGCATCGGCCAACTGGTGCTGCTGACCTCCCGCACCGTTGTAACCCCTAAAATTTGGATTTTTTTTTGGAAATAGAGCTAAAATGATTTAATTTGGAATTTTGTGCTCATGAAATATAGGAAAATAAATTTTTTCATTAAATTAAAATTCATCATAAGGTTTAGCAACATGTTTGTGCATACATGCCCTTGCATTTGATGTATTCGATTGAGTGGTTTAAATTGCTTTAGCAAAAGAAATTAAAAATGGTTTTGAAGTAAAAGAAAAGAAAATTTGAAAAATAAAAGAATTTAAAAAGTTTTAAAAATAATTTTTGGGAAGTCTTAATAAAATTCATCATTTTTACTTGAGATGAAAAGGTATATTTGAAACCCCATTTAGATTTGATTTGGTTTACATTTGAATTTGGGAAAAAGAACAAGATTTGGAAATTGGAAAATTCTCTTTCTCTATTTATGCCCGAAGGCCTGCTTCTCTTGCTCTTCGTAGCCCAGCGGATGGCCTGCCCTGTCCTGCCCTCTCCCTTCCCTCACTTCCCTCCACATGGGCTGTTGTTTCAGCCCTAGCCCATTTCGCTCCCCCTTTCCCTTCCTGTGCAGCCAGCAAGGCCGCGACCCAGTACGCCCTTTGGCCACAGCCCGCTCCCGCCTCCAGCTCCGCATGCCCTAGCAGCGCTGCTCCGCGGCCCACCCCGCGCGCCAGCCCAATCCACGTGGACGCCGCACGCACTCCACTGTCACCGACCACCCAGGCCCGCCCGTCAGCTCCGCCTCCTACCTCGGTCCATCACCGAGCCGGACTTCGCTACTGCCATGGAGGCCGTGTCCGTGCCGCCCCCGACTCCTCGGTGCCGTGCCATGCACGCCTTCGCGCGCCCTTATAAGCCGCTCGAGCTCGTGCCACCTCCCTTTACCGCCTTGTTGCAAGTCTTCCGCTGCAGCCAAGCGCCCGCAGCCATGCCGCCATCTAGCGCCGCCAAGCCACACGCTGCACCGTCCTCTCCACGCTGCTACGGATCCGCTCCTGTCCGCGAGGATTAGCTAGGTGAGCTCGCCGTTCTTTTCTCCACCTCCTCAAGTCCTTTGTTGAAGCAACGGTGGCTGGAATCACTGTTTCGGTGGAGTTCCATCGCCGTCAATGGCTGGGCGCCGCGCCGGGCACTGTAGCCACCGGTCGGCTCTCCTTTGTCCCTCCCTCCTCTAATCCTCGCCGTCCGTTCTTAAATCAAGAGTCTAGATCAATCGATACCCTTCGCCGGTCAACATTGCAAAAGAGCCCCTCGGGTTTTCTATTTTCAAACCCACGGTCCAAAGCGCAATAACAGAATACGTTTTCTTCTTTCGAAAGCGTCGTTTCTTCGGTTTAGATCCAAAATACGTTTTCACTTATTTACCGATTTGCCACTGATTTTGTTTTAGCCATAACTTCTCCGTTTTAACTCTGATTTGATCCGTTCAACTTGCGTTAGGTTCATAATTTCATAATCTACATGTTCATACTACTGTTAGATATGTTTTCAACTTTTAAAATTTGAGGTTAGATTTAATTTATTATTTTATTAAAGAAAATCTTGTTTAAATCATATCTTCTACGTTTTAACTCCATTTTAGCCCATTCAAGTTGCGTTGGATTCATAACAACATAAACTACACATTAGTAACGATGTTTATCGTGTCACTATTTCTAGAATTTTACGGTTTAAACTCTAATTTGATTAATAATTATACAATTAGATTTATAAATAAAATATGACTAATTCTATTTTTGTCTTCTAAATTCAAATGTGAATTTTGACTTAATACAACTTAGGTATTTCTCTGAAATATTTTATACACCCTTCTTCATAGATAAAATTAATAAAGCTCTTGGTTCACTTTTATAAAGTAGATCTATCAGTAGTTGTATCTTATCAACCGTAGCTCCGATTAGCGTGCTTTTCGTGTCTTTGTGTTCGTAGCGAGACGTAGATTCGTTTCACAAACTTTTCATTTTGATTTTATGTTTGGTGTATTGTTCTAATTTAGATCTATTGTTTGCTTCATGAATAATTGTATGGATGCTTGTGTGGTGCTTTATGATTACGTCCAGTCGGTGAGATATACGTGGTGATCAAGAAGAAGAAGAAGAGTGTTGAAGATTAAAGCTTACCGAATGATCGGTGTTTAAGGTAAGTATAGCATGGGATCTTCCTTGTTTCCCTATACACCTTTAATCACTTAATTCATATTGCATGTGTCTACCTTGACTGCCACTAAGGATATCCTAGATATTTGATATCTTGTACTTTGATACCTTTGGGGTATTGCATTGGGTAGTATGTTGCTAGTGCTGAATTGCAACCATGATCTTGTAACTTGACTAATGTAATATGCAATATCAGTGGGGCATGAGGCAGAATCATGTAGGTCGTAATACAATAATAAGATCATGGGGCTAACACATCTTTCAACCTATCGCTACTTCAACGATCTCGTGATGCGAACTGTTCGTGAAAGCACTCGACTACCAAATAACGATCCCCACTCCACGGTGCTAATAGTAGGGTGTGAGGCAGAATCACACGGGACGTGATAATGGGCCATGGAACAGTTTTCGCTAGCCAATAGATCTACTCAAGATCAAACATGCCTTAGCCGCACGCTATGCACGATCAAGATTGACGTCAAACAGCTGATAAAACATAACGCATCGTTTAAAGTGCGGATTAGATCAGTTTAGATTAACAAATGATGGATTAACAAAGATATAAGGCCGATCTAGATCAATCCTAATCAGACGAAGTGATATTGCTGTAATTAAGTAAATAATGGAAGCAACAAGCAGTATCGGTAACTTAATGAATCTATCCAAAGGAACGCCACCCTTAGATAGAGACAATAACTTGACCTTAATCTAGTTTAAGCAGTGGAGGTCGACCGGATCGATGTAGCCGTACTTGAACTAGACAAGAGTCGATAACTAACTTATACCCAAGTCGCAGTGGAGGTCGACCGGATCGATGCAGCCATACGAATAGAGGTATAAGCCATGATGGTACTTACAGACAAGCAGTGGAGGTCGACCGGATCGATGTAGCCGTACTTGGTGAAGAACTCGCTGAGATCTACTCTACTCCTACTCCTAAGGGGTGGCTAGAGCCGAAAAAAGTAAATAACTGGTATTTTATTGATTGTGTGTCTTTTACAATAGCCGTGCTTTGATATTTATACCCGGGACCTGTGTATGACTTCTATCTAAGCACGACTCATCGCAATCCTATAGAAAACATTCCTAATTTAAGATAACTTAGACTCTAATATTTCCCTTTTTTGTAGAGTCCAATATGTATTGCCCCGACGCCGATTGTAGCCTTCGTTGTTATCTGCTGGTGCTATATGAAGAAAACTAATTCCAGTGTTGCATTCGAATCAGCTGAAAACTGATTTGCACGCAATTGATTCCTTGATGACATGATCTCGGCAGCTTTCGAGTCTTTGCGATTCTTCTTCCAAATTTTGGTGTAAACAGGTGGATGGCCCAGTCTTTCAGTCTTTCAGAACAATATTCAGTTGGAAACGGTTAGAACTTTTTTCACCTCTGTACCTGATTTGGCACCAAAGCTGGGGGAGGGTGCCAGTTCAAAGAGCAAAGCAGTCATAGAGGTCCCTTCAGCCTGGTTGGGCTTCTTCCAGGCTATCCTGCAGGCCCCGGGCCATCACAAGTGGGCCAAAACTTTGCTTGAGTCTGGCCTGCCTAGGCTGTTACACCTGGATGGAGACACTTGCTCTCCTCTTGCTATCAACTGCAAACCATCTGAAACTGACTCGTCTGGGCTGCTCGGCTCTGAATTGATGCTTGCAAAGGAGATAGAAGAAGCCATTGATGAGGATCCAGTGCAGGAACAGTCACCTAACAAGAAGAGAGGAAGAAAGCCCAAGGCAGCAACCCCTGTTGTTGATTCTGCTGCCAGACGAAGCAATAGGGTTAGAGCAAGCAGCAATGGTTTCAAATCTGACATTTGCAGAGTCAAAAACTGTAACACCCTAAAATTTACATAATTTTAAAATAGGGAAGAATGATTTAATTAAGTATTTTTATGAGCATTTGAATTTAGGAAAATAATATTTTTTATCAAATTAAAATCAAATGTAAGGTTTACCTACATGTTTATGCATTCATGCTGCTATATATTATTTTTGTATTGTGTGGTTTGAAATCAGATTTCAAATTGAATTGAATTTGCATTCAAAATTGGTTTAGAAAATGGAAAAGGAATTTTTTTCTCCTCCTTTGCTTTCGACCTGCTGGCCCACTTCTCCGCGCCGGCACAGTCTCGTCCCCATGCCCGTCTTTCCTCTATGCGGCCTGCCTCTCCTCTCGGTTTTGACCCAACACGCGACCCAGTTCCCCGCCGTGCCATGCTGTTCCCTCTCTCCTCTCGCCGATGGCCTGCCCCACATGTCAGCGCTGTCTTCCTCCCGTGTCCGCTCCAGAGTCCTCCCTGCTACCGTCGCCGATTCGAATCCGCCTCCGCTACGCCGCGCCTGACGTGAATCCCAAGCCAGCTCCGCCCATAAATAGTAGCTTGAGGCCGCGCCGCCTCCCTATCTCGTCCTAGAGCCAGCGCCTCCCTCGCTTTTGCTTCAACTGCCGAGCAACCCTAAGCTCCGCCGCCGTCATCGGGTTCGAGCAGCCGCCGCGCGCCATCATCGGTTCCCCGCTCGTGTTTTCGGTCTCGGTGAGTTCACCTTGATTTCCTCTCTCTCCCTGTGCTCTTGTTTCTCTCAGTCATGGACGTAGGCCATGAATCGCTAGCGCCGCCCGCTCCGGCCATGGCGCTGCCGTGGAGATCGCCGCCGACCTCGCCGGCGTCCCCCATTCCATCCCGATCTGCTTTGAGCCGTCCAATATGAGATAAATGTCCTAGATTAGAAAATACCCCTTCGCTGCGAAATTTGCAAAAAGGCACTTACAATTAATTGAGTCTTAACCCGTAGTCCCTATTTTTATTCTAAAGAGACCCTAACTTTTCTTTAATTCATGGCCGTAGTGCATGGATCGGTTTAAAATCTGATTTTATTTATTTAAATTCGAAAATTAAGTTTCAACTATTTACAGTTTTGTCAATAACCTTGTTTTAGCCATAAAATCTCTGTTTTAACTCCGATTCGGTCCGTTCAACTTGCGTTAGGTTCGTAATTCCATAATCTACATGTTCATAGTACTATTAAGTATGTTTTCAACTTTTAAAATATGAGGTTAGATTTAATCTATTATTTTACTAAAGAAAATCTTGTTTAATTCAGAACTTCTTTGTTTTAGCTCTGATTTTTATGATCTTCGTATTTGTGTGTTCGTAGTGAGACGTAGATTCGTTTTATAAACTTTTCATCTTGATTTTATGATGATTGGTGTACTGTTCTAATCTTTAGCTTTTGTTTGCTATGCATGATTGCCTCTGGATGCTTGTATGTTGCTGTGATTATCGAGTATAGACGGTGAGCAATTCATGGGAGACCAAGAGTATTACTTTGACGAGCAGGATCAGCAGGAGCAGTTTGTTCGAGGCAAGTATAGCATGAGATTATCCTTGTTTCCTGTCAACTTTAATACATTAAATTTATGTTGCATGTGTCACCTTGATAGAGATTCCCTAGAATTGAACTTATACCTTGTCTCCTATGGGATATGTATTGGGTAGCTTTGCTAGTGCTCAATTAAACCATGATCTTGTAACTTGACTAATGGTAGATGCAATAAACATTAAAATATAACTTTTTAGCAACTTGGAAACAGGGGGCTGGAGTGTTTAGCTACTTTCTAAATGCTTCAGATTCTTCTCCTAAGGACTTATCTGTAAGTGATCATCCAGGACTTATAGTACAGCTGTAAGGGCTACATGGCTCTGGGTTTAGCTCAGTATGAGGACCTTTTCTAGCTTGTTAGAGGTTACCTTTATGGCGCAAGAGGGGTGTGTTTCGGGTTGGATATAGTGCGGCCTCTGTCCGTCAGTGTATAGGCTGTGCGTCATTGTGCCTGTTAGAAGGGGAGCCCTACATTCGCAGGGCACAGAAACCTAGCGGCCCTAACTTGTTAGATGAACCTTTGAAAGGCTTTATAGTGACCCCTGCCTGCTCACCTTGGAAGTGTTTTAGGAGTTATAAATCCGGGCATATGGGTATCACGACTCACAGTGAAAGCGTACAACCTCTGCAGAGTGTAAAACTGGTATATCAGTCGTGCTCACGGTCACGAGCGGCCTTGGAACATTTACGGAATAGATAATCACTAAGAATTATCTATTTATGCTAATTATTATTCATGTTTATATTGATCATGTGTTTTACTTTGGGATTGAAACAACTTGTTGCTACTCTTATGCTAAAATTGTGACAACTAAAAGCTGATTGCTGTTAAACCTGTGTTAAGCCTTTTGAGCCTCATGAACCCCATGTTACACTTGTTGAGTACGACACGTACGTATGCTTGTTTATTTTTATTATTTGGATAAAAATCCCGGATGAGTAACAGATGACTATGGTAATGATGACTTTCCTGAGTATTAGTAGACTTGTAGTCAACCAGTTGACGTCCCTGTGATTTGGAGCTTCCGCGAGAGATCTTCTCTTTATTACTTCCGCTACATTTATGTGAAGACTCTGTCTTATTATTCATGATGTAATAAACACTTGTGATGATACTATTTATAATTTGTCGGCTTATGTGTGTGACTGATCTCTGGGCGCACATAAGATTTTGCATCCTATTTTATCCTTAAAATCGGGTGTGACAAAAACTCTGCCTTGGTTGCAATACCCCACTGCCAACCTTGTCACTGTGCTCTCTCAGGGAAATAGGAACTACCCTTTGTAACCTGCAGGCTGACCAATTGGAAGAAGATACCGTCATGAACAAGAACAAGCTTGAGCCAGTGGGCAAGAAAATGAAGAAGAGCAAAGAGGGAAAGGACAGCAAGAAGGATAGGAATGATGACAAGAATAGTGACAAGAATGAAGATCGTTAAATTTGGGTGGTGGATTGGGACTTTTGCTTATTTTGTTTTGTCCTTCCTTTGTGGACCTGCTTGTGGTCCAAGCTTTTTTAATCTAAACTGGTGTCTGTTGATGGTGGTGTTATCTAAACTCTTGCTGGTTGCTCTTTACCTTCACTGCTTTATCTTTTTTTACTGCGCTGGTGCTTCTTGCTTTTTCCTAGTTTTTACTGTGGCTTTGTGTGCCTGCATGGAAGTCGGTCTTCCTGCCCCCCTTCTTTCAGATTTTACTTGTTTCAAATGACTCACAACAAGAATTGGAAGATTTTGAATAGGAATGTCAGAGGAGTCAACTCTGACAAGAAATGGAATTCCATCAGAGACAAGATTACAGAGAGTAAAAGTGAGATCATTTGCCTCCAGGAAACTAAAAGAGAGAGCTTTGACAACAACTACAAGAAAAACTTCTATCCCCATGATTTTGATGCCTTTCAGCACCTTCCCTCCATTGGAGCCTCAGGTGGAATTCTTGTAGCCTGGAAGACCTTTGCCTTCTCTGGCAACCTGATCGATCTTCAGCAACAGCTATGTCCTCTCCATTGAGTTCACCTCCAAGCTCAGCAATGATACATGGATCCTAACCACCATCTATGCTCCGTGCACCCCCTCTGGTAAATTAGAGTTCCTAGAATGGTTTGGTGAGATTGATATGCCACCTGACATAGATTGGATAGTGGTGGGGGATTTCAACCTAATCAAAAGGCCAGAAGATAGAAATAGAGAGGGAGCTGACCCAAATGAAATGTTTGCGTTTAACGAAGCCATCAACAAGCTTGGATTGATAGAACTACCTCTACATGGCAGGCACTTCATCTAGACAAACAAACAGTTCCCCCCACTACTAGAAAGGCTGGACTGGTTTTTCACCTCCGACTCATGGACATCTAAATATCCAAATTCCCTGGTCAAAACCCTTGTCATGGAAACATCTGACCATTGGTCCTGTGTGGTTGAGATCAGCACAACAATTCCCCAATCAAGCATTTCCAGATTTGAAAATTACTGGCTAAGTCATGAAGAGTTTCCTCAAGTGGCAGTTAATGGGTGGTCAGCTCCTGATCATGTAATTGACCCAGCCAAGAGAATAACAGCAAAGTTCAAGAACTTAAGGAAAGAGCTGAGGAGTTGGAAAGAGCAGCTACCAGGTTTGAAGAGGACCATTGAAAATATCAAATTGGTGTTGCAACTGCTTGAGACTGTGGAACTTTACAGAGACTTATCCCTGCCTGAGTGGAACTTCAAGAATCTAATCTTTGAAAAATTGATCCAGTTACTAAAACAACAAAGAACATACTGGAAACAGAGGGGAAAAATATGATGGGTTAAAGAAGGGGATGCAGGTACAAAATTCTTTCATGCCCATGCAACAATAAGGCATAGGAAAAATAGCATCACATGTCTGAGAAATAATATGGGCATTGAGGTTTATAGTCATGAGGCTAAAGCTGAAATCTTGTGGACAGCTTTCAAAGATAGAATGGGAAAAACTGAGTTCACCCAAATGTACTTTGACCTTGGTCAGTTATTGCAGCCTGGTGAAAACCTGGAAAGGTTGGAAATCCTTTTTGCAAAGGAAGAAATTGAAGGAGTTGTACTTAACCTACCCAATAACAAATCCCCAGGGCCTGATGGTTTTAGTAATGAATTCATAAAAGGGTGCTGGTCATTGATCTCAGATGATTTCTTCAAGTTGTGTGAAGGTTTTTACAGTGGACAAACTTGCTTGAGAAGCATCAACAATTCCCATATTGTGCAAATTCCAAAGAAAGATGGCCCTCAAGGGGTGTCTGATTACAGACCAATCTCATTTCTCAACTCTTCCATCAAGCTGTTAACCAAGATTCTAGCCAACAGATTGCAAAAACAAATCAAGAACATCATCCATCAAAACCAGTATGGCTTCATCAAATCTAGAACTATCCAAGATTGCCTGGCTTGGGCCCTAGAATACATTAACATTTGTCACAAGTCTAAAAGAGAACTCATCATTCTGAAATTGGATTTTGAAAAGGCCTTTGACAAGATAGAGCATGGGGCAGTGATACATATCCTAAGAGCAAAGGGTTTTAGGCAAAGATGGATTAATTGGATGGAGGCTATCCTTGACTCAGGTACATCTTCAGTACTCTTAAAAGGGACCCTAGGGAAAGTGTTCCACTGTAGGAGAGGGGTCAGATAGGGTGACCCCTTATCACCACTCCGTTTTGTTCTAGCTGCTGACCTCCTTCAGTCAGTAATCAACAAAGCTAAAAATCAGGGGCCGCTGAACCTGCCAATACCCTTAAGATACACAGATGATTTCCCAATAATCCAGTATGCTGATGATACTTTGCTTGTAATGGAGGCCTGTGGCAGGCAGCTATGGACTCTTAAAGCCCTCTTGCAAACCTTTGGTGATTCAACTGGTCTGAGAGTCAACTATGGAAAATCTTTTATGGTACCTATCAATACAAGCACAGAAAAACTTCAGCACCTTGCAAGAACTTTCAACTGTGAGATTGGAAGTCTCCCTTTCACCTATTTGGGACTACCCCTCAGTCTAACCAAGCCAAGAATTATTGATTTCTCTCCTTTGATAAGTAAATGTGAAAGAAGGCTAGCTGCCACCTCAATTTTCCTGAATCAGGCAGGAAGACTAGAAATCACCAATTCAGTGTTATCAGCAATGCCCACTTTCTGCATGAGCACTTTCTTGCTGCAACAGACTGTGATAGACCAGATTGACAAGTTCAGGAAACTTTGCCTCAAGAGAGGTGCTGACTTCAATGCCGAACAAAAGCCAAAAGCAGCCTGGATTAGTGTATGTAAATCCAAAGATCAAGGAGTCCTAGGGGTACTGAATATCAAGAATTAGAATGAAGCTCTGCTCATGAAACATTACACAAATTCTTCAACAAGGTAGACATCCCTTGGGTTCTACTGGTTTGGGAAAAATATTATAGCAATGGGAAGCTACCTGGGGACAACAAAAAAGTATCTTTTTGGTGGAGAGATGTTCTCAAGTTCTTGGACAAGTTCAGAGGTATGGCTAGAGTCCTGTTAAATAATGGTCAGTCCTGCTATTTTTGGGAAGATCTTTGGAGAGATGAAATCTTGTCCCAAATGTTCCTTGATCTCTACTCTTTTGCAAAGAAGAAGAATATCATCACTGCCGATGGAGTGGCTGCTTCACCCATTCACAGTCTTTTCCACTTGCCCCTGTCACAACAAGCACATATGCAGATGGTTCATCTACAAAACATTTTAGATGGCTTCAGTGTCAATAACACGCCTGGCACATGGTCCTACATTTGGAACTCGGAGAATTACTCAGTAAAGAGAACTTATAAACATCTAAGTGGTCAGCTTAACATCCACCCAGCATTGAAGTGGTTGTGGGGATGCTCCTGTCAGCCCAAGCATAAGGTCTTCTTTTGGCTAGTGTTGAAGGACATAATAAGCACAAGGGGGCTTCTAAAGAGGAAAAACATGGTGCTACAGGACTACAATTGTGTTCTATGCAATGCAAATGTTGAGGAATCACTTTTTCATCTGCTTTTAGATTGCCCTTTTGCTTCTCAATGCTGGTCCTTCATCAATATTCAGGTTGACCCCAATTTAGATCCCTTTGAGAATCTGCAGAACTGCAAAGATCAGCTTCAAGTGCCCTTCTTAATGGAGATCATAGTTTTGATGTGTTGGATAATATGGAAGGCAAGGAATGATTTAATTTTTTGACAGATCAGCCCAAACATTCAGTTGGCAAAACACAACTTTGTGGATGAATTCCAGTTGTTGTTACTACGGGCAAAGAAGAAATACTCGCCAAGGATTAATCAATGGATTGCAAATCTTCTTTAGCTAGGCTCTTTGCAGTGCTAGCACTGTTGTTTTTAATTTCCTTCTGGGTTTCCTAATTCAGCCTCTATGTGCAGGCTTTTTGTATTATGTTTTGTAGTTGGTACAACTGTTCTCTTTTAATCTTAATAAATTTCTGTAGGGGTGCAAACCCCTCCAGTTTCCTCAAAAAAACCTTGCAAAATAGTAATGTTTAACAATAAACTCTATATATCTGAATTCGAAAAATAACTGAACCTAGCTACCTCCTATGTGAATATAATCGGTTAATGGTTTTACTGAAGTTTTCGTTTTCTGAGGAAACAGAAAATTATCTGACCATGCCTTTTTGTAGAGGGAATATTCCTCTGAGCGATGGAAATGTGCTCCGCAACCTCCAGAGAGTGGACATGAGTCATAATTCATTCACCTGTGAAATACAAGCATCCATATTCACCCAGCCAGCATTAGAGTATTTGGACCTGAGCAGTACTGTCTTTCCAGTCATATTGAAGAGTTCCAGAACAGGGTTTTCAATTTCGGTATTGCAAAAATTTCGGCCACCACCGAAACTACCGAATTTCACGAAATTCGGCCGAAATTTCGGCGAAATTTTTTTAGAGACTACCACATGAAGTATGCTTTTTCTAAAAAAAAACATTTAAATCTAAACAAATATTAGTATGATTTATGACTACACATCTATTGAATACAAAAATATGCAATATAAACAATAAAAAATTGAGTCTAAAGTTATATAACACATGTATTAGTGTATTACAAAATTTCGGATTTTTCTTTCGGCCACCACTGAAATTACCGAATTTCACGAAATTTCGCCGAAATTTTGCCAAAATTTTGAACCCTCCAGAATACATCTGCGGCGTTGCAGTATATTTCCTTGTCTAACAATAAGCTCACAGGCGCAATTCCATCCTCATTCTGCCAGCTCAGGGCTCTTACTTACCAAGAGGTAGACTCCAACAATTTCGTGGGTACACTGGATCTCTACCCTTACTTGATGCTAACGAACCTCTCTAGCATAAGAGCCTCCAATAACCCCTTGCTATCAGTTTCTGCGGATGATCGTGGCGATAGTACTAATAATAGTAGTAGTATTACTGAACTAGATTTTGCATCTTGCGGCCTACCAACAATAGCATTCGTGGCAACATACCAGACTGGATTTGGAGAAACATGAGTTCCTTGCACCTGCACCACAATCAATTCACTAGAGTAAGTCAACTCCCTGCCTACACATTCATAGATGATCTGGATCTCAGCTTCAATAAACTTGGTGGACTTGTGCCGTTCCCTTCCGTAGGGAGGGAGCTTGATTACTCCAACAACAAGTTCTTTTCCATCAGACCCCTGACTTCCTCCGACTGGTCCGGGTCGCTAGCTAGGTCAATCAAACTGGCAAACAACAAACTAATCGGGCGTATCCCTTATATGGAATGTCACCAAGATTATAATCTTACAAAACTGGACCTATCTGGTAACAACTTTAGCGGGTCAGTCCCTCCTTATCTCCTGAAAGGCTGCGGTAATGCCCTAGAAGCAGTAAATCTCAGAGACAATCACCTCAACGGAACATGGCCTGATGAGATGGGAGAATCATGCTGTCTAGTGGTTATAGATTTGCATGGAAATCAGATCCAAGGGCGTCTGCCAAGGTCACTTGCATGCTAGCTGCAATTTCCTGGAAGAGCTCGATATTGGCGGGAATAAATTTGTGGATGTTTTCCCATCATGGCTCGGTAACAATCCTGTCCTTCGGCTACTGATCCTGAGATCCAACAAGTTTTATGGGCCACTTAGTATCCCTGATGGGGACAAGAGAACCATGTGGATTTGATGGCCACCGGTTATGTCTCCGGTATCCAAATCATTGACCTCGCAGAAAATAGCTTCACCGGAGTCCTTCCTGCTGAGCTTTTCGATGGTTTCAAAGCCATGCAGAGCGATTATTGGCTCAAATTTGGAATAATGGAAGGAGATCCATATTTTGCTGGTTTCCCCTATTCAGCATCGGTCGATGTGGCATGAAACAGCAATACCTAAGAAACATAAATGTTCAATATGATCTTGTGGTGATCGACTTATCGGATAACAGATTTAGTGGCTCAATCCCTGAAACAATCGGTAACCTGATGCCTCTCCACATTCTCAACCTGTCGCACAACGCCTTTTCCGGGAACATCCCTGCCAAGTTTGGTCGCCTGTCCAATGTTGAGTCACTTGACCTCTCATGGAATCATCTCACGGAGTGCATCCCACCGGCCATGGCCTCCTTGACGAACCTCGAGGTCCTCAACCTCTCCTACAACGACCCCAGCGGCAGCATACCTTCAGGTAGGCAGTTCTCCACGTGCCCCAGCAGCTCCTTCCAGGGCGGGAACCTGGGACTGTACGGATGCCCGCTACCTGTGCGGTGCAACCTGACACAACGCCCCTCAGGTTGTGCAAGCGCTCCAGCATCGACTACGGCTACAAACCAAAGCTTTGAAGTTGTCATTTTGTGGCTCTTTGTTGGTTCTGGCTATGGAATCGGCATCGCGGTGTCGATTGTGTTGCACATGACCTGCTGTGGCAGGCATATGAACAACGCACAAGATAGCCACCTGCATTTCCTAGTTGCCAACTCTTGCACTAATTTCAAGAGGCTACTATGTACTATTGTGTTTTAATTAAAGCATCTATATATCTATGTAAAACAAGAAGCATTCGGATGCTTGTATCGAGTTATGCTCAAATGGTTCTTACATAAGTTGCTTTCGTTGTTTTACCTTGCTCAAATAAATATATTTAGTTTTTTCATTTGTTAACAAAAAATCTCAACATATTTATATGCTCTCACACTGTATAGCCAGTTTTGTGGACCTTGACTTCAATCAGTCTGTAATACAGATTCAAATTGATACTAGGGCTAAGAATCTTCTATCTCTGTCATCTAAAGCCTGGGATTTTCTAAGTGAAAGACTGAAAGTCACAACCATATTCAGCTCTGCTTGCCACAAGTTAAATATTTAGCGTGGCAGGCATATGGAGCAATTTGAACAGGCCACTCTGTATTGCTTCTCGTTCCAAATAAAAGCTCACCTTAGCTTTACCGTAAGCCTAACTTCTTTTAACTTTGACTGAGTTTTTAGAAAAAAATATTAACATCTACAAGTTTAAATAAATACAACCTCAAAACAAAAAAAAATCATGAAAAAATTAATAAAAGATAATTTGATGTATGTAATGAAGTTGTATTCAGATGGTTGTACTGAAGTAGTTAAATGTGAATCTTTTCCTGTGTTCTATCTTCGATAAGAAATAATATTAGGATTTATTTTGTCAAAGGCGCCCTAGAATGACTTTGCAAATCATGAGCAACAGTTAATTAAGATTAATGTTCCAGATATAATGTTAAATGCAGATATTCTTATGCAGCACGTGAACCACGAGATTGTTGAGCCTGAAGAACAAGTGGTTGTAAAGTTAAACCTGCAGAGTAATGAAGTTGTGGTTCTTGCTCTACCGGAGAAAAATCAAGAAGTTCCGCACATTCACGTGCAGAGAATTTCTTTGTTGACTCTGACTGGATACCTAAGAACTTGTTATTGGACTATATTTCTTCTTCAGAAGAAGATAATCAGTTTGCTGATAGAAATCTTACTATTACTAATTAGAGGCCCCAACGGAGCCTCCACGTTAATTCTCACCAGATGCGCTAGAAAAAAATACTAGAAATTCCCGCGTTAATCAGAAACATCGGGCCATCAAATCAATAAATCCAGCCATTCATAACCATTGGATGTTTTTGTTTCTAGAAAATTACCCACCTATGGCACTACAAATTAAAAATAAATTTTTAGGAAGGAAAAAAAGTTAACCGATTCGAGACAATCTTGATTGGTCGTACCTGAGAACTAACGATAGTTAGTTAGGCAGTAAAATACCAGTTGCGTTATATTAATCACGTTACATGGTTCACAACATGTGTACTACCACGTTCACAATTAGTTAACAGAATATCTGTATTAATAAAAAAATATCTGTGTTATTAAAATATCATTTTACAGACCTTTACAATTATAATTAGCATAAAATATTAGATGAATCTTACTGATCACATTCGCTTGGTAATGTATTAATAAAATATAATATCTGTAGTACCCATCACGTCTCGGTTAATTAATCTATTAATAAAAAAAATTGATAGAACGTTAATATGTCAATAAAAAATCAGAGGCAATTTATCCACGCCAACAAACAAGATACATGTATGCTGACAGACTACTTTATTATAAATAAATAAAGAGGATGCAATTTTCGTAGCCATGCGAAGCTGAAATTAACTCTCTATAAGTTTACATCTAAATTATGCACATCTGCCATTTATGAACTTTAATTCAAAATAGCCCATAAATTTGTATTTAAATTATCAACATTTGTCATTATGAAAGATAATGCAAAGTATCTCCTAAGTTTATATCCAAATTACCCACATATATCACTAACAAAGATAATATAAAGTAAAACTTTCGTTATGCAAATTATCAACCTTCG